>NW_026718237.1:0-13708 GCF_029784015.1 Lycium ferocissimum
TCATTATATATCCCCGAACCTATGACTTTGGGATCCTTACTTATGTTTATACTTCATTTGTTTACCTTTACGCCTTACATACTTGGTACACTATTTGTGCTAACGTCCCTTCTTGTGGACGCTGCGTTCGCGCGCGCAGTCGGCGGGTAGACGGACTCGGGTTCCTAGGAGTTCATCGGCGGCAAATGGCGCGCTCCGGTTGCTCGGAGCTACGCTCTTTCGGTACTACTCTTGCATATGTATTCGGGCACGACAAAGATTTTACTCTTCCTATGTATATGTATACTATTGTTAGAGGCACAAGTGTGCCTATGCAGCAGATGTTTTGTGTTCGATTGTCCTTGTCGCTCGTATTATGTATTGTCAAAGTTGGCTAGTCTATGTATATTATTATGTTATCAATGTATATGTCGAAAAAAAAATGGTGCAGTTCATATGGCCCACTTAGTAATAAAGGTAATATGATAGACAAGGGGGTGTCCGGTACAAGTATCAGGCACTCGTCGCGGCCCTAGTCGGGTCGTGACAAGGCGATTGGGTTCGAGGGTTCTGAAGCCCCAACACAACCGAAACACTCCGATTCTACAAGTTAGAGGTGTTTGCTAAACCTGCTGGGGAGTTTTATGCTAACTACGGGGCTGAGTTGTTGAAAATGAAAAAGCCCAGTCAGACTAATACTGCTCTCCCGTTGCTTGATGAAATTACGGTGCGGAATGTCAAGGCGTGACATTTTACCGAGGCTATCAACAAAGTTTATTTTGGGGATGACTTTCAGGAACCGGAGGATGAGAAAGAGTACTTCGATAAGTTGGATCGCTGAAATCATCGTTCGGTAATCAAATGGCTGGTTGCGGTAATTGCCCACCCGGAGGTAGATTAGGTGACTCAACAGAGCCCGAAGATTGTCAAGGGTTCACTCAATAAGGAAGCTCGATTCTGGTGGCACCTGATGAGGTACGGATGCATCGTAGGTGACCCAAATGACAATACAATCACAGTTTTTGTTTTGTAGAAAATCGGCATTGCAGCGATAATGGTCGGTATCCAAAGTTGAACACAGGGCGTATGATACGATGAAATTAGACGGAGAGCACCCCTGTACCCTATGACCTCGTTGGCATTCCCATGCCTTATCACGGAGAGCCGTGCGGACGAGCTCGGGTTGTCGGCATTCCCGGACGGGGGCCATTGTATCAAAAAATAAGAAATTTAGAGATTGGCGAAAGGGTAAAAAGGGGGATGCATCCGAGATATTTATGGTCCCACCTGCGGCAAATATGCGTAGGCTCTACCCGAGTCAAAGTCTGGGGCCATGGGAGATACTATTGCTACTGATCCGGCGATGCCTGAGGTGAGTGGCACTGATGCTACAGCTCAGGCCCATGCCTCTGATCCTAGTTCTAAGGCGGTTGAGGGGGCTGCTAGTACCACTACCGCCATTGATCCACCACTACCTCCCGACCCTGCACCCGCCACTTCTGCGGGTCCTTCTACTTCATCTGCTCCACCTTCTGCAGCACAATCAGCGATTGATTTGTTTACATTTTCGAGAGCAAGTTTCCAAGAGTTAGCCTTCAAGACATTAAAGGCTGAAAAATAAATTGAGGTAATAATGCTGCAACTTAAGCCCCAAATAACTAAGCAAATCAACATTGCCAAGAGAGAACTTTGGGAGGAATATGCTCAGTCTCGCGAGGTTTTCCAATCACAATTGGATGGGTTTGAGACTAGGTTGTTTGCTTTGGAGCAGTCGAAATCAGGGGGCGGTTCAGCTATATTTCACACAGAATTGGAGTAGCTTAATGTCACACCCTGACTTTACTAGGGTGTGATGGGCACCCGACCCTTACCTAGGGCCGAGCGAACCCTCTGACTCTGTTCCATGCGTAAATTTTTTTTTTTTCTAAGTCAAATACATGACACAGCTCACTAAAATATTCTCTCTGTAGCTTTTCCGAGCAAATCGAATTTATAATCGTATAAAACCTATATCATAGTACAAACCGACACATTGGCCTATGAAGCCACCGATGATCGACTTCGGTACCCACGACTCTGCCTGCAAAGTCTCTAATCGCGTAATCGAAATCATAGCACGTGTACGCGACTCGCAACACTCCGGGCAAATGGAGCTTGCCAATATTGCCGGGTCATCTTCTATAATCCCTACTCGCTTGGCCGTACGGGTGCGCGCGGTACGAAACGCGCCCCCGAAGAAGGGGTCACACGAGCAATGTACCGAGTATGTAAGGCATGAATAGTAACAAGTATAGTAAATAGGATAACGTATGAATAATGAGACATATCACATTTAGAACTAGTCGTACGGACAGTAATAACCGTATGGAAACATAAGAATGCCTTCATAGGACAAAGAGTAGACTCTTTCGAAAAAAACGTGATTCCTTATTCACATATGCGAGAGGCATGACATTTCGCAGTTAAACTATCCTTTAATTTTTTTTCTCCCTCCCCCTTCCCCACGGTATCCCAACATGTCATACAATGCACACGGTGTTTCTTATTCTTGTACATAGAAAACAGATACCTTTCCGGAAAAACGGTACTTTTACTCACATTTACGCGTACGCCCGAATTCATCGGCTCTCCCACCCCCCTCCCCAACAAAGTTGTCCCAAGCATATCATATTATATATATATACATCACATAAATGTACGCCGCGTACGGCTCTCCCATATCCCGCGTCCCAGCATCCCGCGTCCGGGATGATAAGCCACCGAATCGGTGGACACAGTTGCCCTTCCCCATTCCCCACATATACATATACATTCATCAATATCATCATATGCATTTATCATATAAACAATATACGAGATTCCAAGAAAAGTCATGTATCAAGGAAAGGTTGGTAACATCCGATTGCATTATGGAATAAGGATCACGTCCCTCCTTGGAAGGTCGTTTTAAGGTGAACCTTCAAGGAAATTATATTATGGGGATTCAATCCGGTTCAAAGGGAAAGTTCGAGCTTTGTCTAACCTTTAAAATAGTCATTATCCAAAAATAGCTTAACATTTCATAAGGTATTCATGGTAAAGACATAATCCTTGGCAATCATAGACGTTTCTTCATATCGAGCATCAACATATAAACCATAGTCGTCGTTTTAGTCATAAAACTCAAAAACGTAAAACTTGATTTTGGAGAAAAATGAATATTTTTGAAAACATTTATAACTTTTAAGAAGAAAATCATGCTTTGAAATCATAACTTTCTAACTTTTGAAAAAAGGAACGTTATGGAGCATTTATCAAGTCTCAATGTATGATCATGCCATAGAAAGAAAAGGGACGAGCCTTAACATACACGCGCCGCGCCTAACTAGCTACGCTTGTTCGTCCAACTTGTTAGTCTACATTCAATAAGATCGACACTATCGTTAGATTCATCAACATATACTTGTCTTAACCTTTCAAGTACATTCACTATGGTCTTCCGAAATTTCGAAAAGATCTCCCGTAAATATATACCCCGAGAATCTGGCTCGGCTCAATTCATCAATCAACAATAATCCGAGAATTCAACTCGGCCAAACCAACAACAATACCAACAATCTTACCAATAACATTCCATTTATATTCAATTCAATTCAATTCAATTCAATTTAATTCACATAATCTTTCAACAACTCAATCACATTTTACTTTACCCGAAACCTTCCAATTCCACAACAACCATGTATTTCATGATCATTCGTACGCATTAACTTCAACAACAACCTTTATTCTACATAACATAATCCATAACGACAACAACTAAAATGTCAAATAACATCAATTACCATAGCTTACCAATTCTATACCATTCGGCCATTCCTCATTATTCATCATTCTATGAATTCCATTTATTTTCTACATATCACCACAACACACAACATACTATATACTATATAAAATTCCTTTATTTTCTCCCATGCAACATAACACAACACAATCATAACACAACACCACCCTATTCGGACACCACATCAACATGCACGTTTTCATGCATTTTCATCTAGCTCTATATATTACGACAACAACAAAAGACTAAGAACAATTAATTCATCCACTTCCACCCCATGCAACAACCACACGGCCAACACACCACACTATATATTTTCATGAATTTCATTCACTTTTACACACTACAATATTCTCAAACATCCATAACACATAAAGGAAAATTGTTTCTTACCCTTTTTCACTTTGTTCTCCCACTTGGCTAAGGCTTGAGATTGCAACAAAGAGTGACCCTTTTCTTCCAAAAATTATACCATGTTGAAGAGGGCCTCCAAATTAGTAGAAATACAACAAAGGAATAATTTTTGGGACAAGATTCCAATGGTGGAATTTTTTTGAGGGTTGGCCGAACCCCTCTCCTTTCCACCCTCTTCATCTTTTTTTTTTTTTTTTTTTTTTTTTTGTGTTCATGGTTTTTTTTTTAATTAAAGGATGACCTCCTATATATATATACTCCCTCACTTTTTCATATTTGCATCTTAGTCCCTCAAGTAGGGTCCATGTCCCTTTCTTCCCTCTCTAGATTTTTCTTCCTTTTTCCCTCCTTTTCTTGAATTTTCTTCAAACTTCCACAAAGATGACTAGCTCCTTTCTCTTCTTTCTTTTTTTTTTTTCGGCCACATGGCCTTTTCAAGACATTCCTTGAGCACTCATGAAATGACCATTTTGCCCCTCGCCTTTTTCAATATTTCCCATGATGCCACTTTGCAAATTTTCCTTTTTACCCTTAACCTTTTCCGACATTTCCACAATGCCAATATTTATAGATAATATTCCTAACAACTCCAACACTAAAAATTATTTTAGAAGTCCTTAATTTCTCACCATTGTCACGCAACATCCGGACGTACGAAATGCGGGCTATAACATCCTCCCCCCCCTTTAGAACATTCGTCCTCGAATGTTCAACTGACCTTATGGGCGTTATAGTACTCCGGGAGGATTCCTTTTATAACCACTCTTTCCTTTATGCCCGATTCTTATCCTTAACCTCGTTTTTCCTTATAATCAAACTCCTTAACCTTTCCATGAGTCCGTGTTCAGTGTCATGGGTTTCCTAATTTACTGGACCCTCGTATTGCCCTTGTCTTTCTCTGACCATCTCCTTTCTGTTACTGTTTATCACCATACCTTAACGGAAACCATGTCTGGGTACACAATCTTTATTTAACGATCGACCATAGGCTACTTTCTTACTTCTCATATCCATCTTTTGGTACATTCATTGTTACTTTGTTTCTTTCCACTTTTCTCCCAAGTATTCTTGCTTTAGACACACCGACATTTTTGTACTCCGATTCCAAACTAATAGATTTGCCCGACATCTCGGTACTTTTGATACCTTTCATCTTGTCATCCTCTTCCTTTTCACATGTCTACTTCCGAGTCTTTACCCAAACAATCTCGCGTTTGTCAATAGATCTCTCTCGAGGTCTTGGCACAAAATCCTCACCAAGCTTTCTTACTTTAACTATATTCACTTTCCCGACCTTTTGTTGATTTCCTTGCCTTCCATGAACTTTTTTTTTACTCTCTTTCCTTTGCAACTATTCCCACACTAGACTCTCCTATACCTCTTAAGCTACTTGTGGTAGAACAATAGCAATTTCTCTTAGCCTCCGTATTATTTATTCGACACTCGAACTTTGTTCTCTTTGTTATCCTTTTACTCTCCGATTAGCTATCACCATATTCCTTACCGTAACGCCGGCTTTCCTTGTAACACTTACTCCACTTTCCCTTGTCCACCGATACAATCATATGGAATATCTGCACACTCATATGTATATATATATATATGCATTGTTTACTAACCCACAAAATACTTTCAAACATTGTTCAAACCTATCCAACTTTCCCGGGTTATGATACACTTTTTGTCGCCTCACCGAGCTAGTCTGCCTCGTCTCACGCGACCTCTTAAGGTTTCTAGCCATTCCATACACTCGTTTTCCTTAGGTTACTCTAATCTCTCATTCGTCCCTTATACTTAAATTTATGGAATTCCTTCATACTTCCCAGGGGGGTCACCCATCCTCCCACCTTAGCACGCTTAACCTCGAAACTCTGGTGGGATTCGGTGCCTTAATGCCAATATAATCAGGTCCACTTTCTCATATGACCTTTATTACATGATTTAAAGCCAGTCGAAGCCTCACAGTTTCCGAAACATTCTCGTAATACGTCCTTTCTTTTACATTTACCGTTTTACCCTTTTCTCTTCTCGATATTCACTTTCTGCCGGTGCATGACTATTTCCTGTCTGGCGCCCAACTCCACGTAACAGAACAAATATATTCATCCAGTCTCACCTCTTTTGACTTCCATATCATTCCTCGCCTTTTTCCGCCGATACCGGGCGCCTACGGAAATCGACGATTAGCATAAGGAATCTTATTTCCTATGGCTTGGCTCTATCGCACGATCTAATGACAGAAAGAAGGTCAACCATTCCTAGATGCCCCGCCACCTCCTGTTTATAAATGTGGCCGGCTTCACATCCATAAACAGGACTCTGCCGGACACGACTTTGCAGACAACCCTTGGACCGACCTGCTCTGATACAACTTTGTCACACCCCAATCTTTTAGGGTGTGATGGGCACCCGACCCTTACTTAGGGCCGAGCGAACCCTCTGACTCTGTTCCATGTGTAAAAAAAAATTTTCCTCTAACTCAAATACATGACACAGCTCACTAAAATATTCTCTCTGTAGCTTTTCCGAGCAAATCGACTTTATAACTGTATAAAGCCTGTATCATAGTACAAACCGACACATTGGCCTATGAAGCCACTGACAGACTGACTTCTGGTACCCACGACTCTGTCTGCAAAGTCTCTAACTGCGATCAGAAATCATAGCACGTGTACTACCGACTCCGGCAACTCTCCAGGGCGAATGGAGCTTGCCAATATTGCTAGGTCATCTTCTATAATGGCTCCTACTCGCTTGGCTGTACCTGCGCGGCATGAAACGCAGCCCCCGAAGAAAGGGGGTCAGTACGAGCAATGTACTGAGTATGTAAGGCATGAATAGTAGCATAGTAAAGAGGGATAACGTATGAATAATAACATCTCAGACATTTAGAACTAGTCACGGGATAGAAGTAACCTGTACATAAGAATGCCTTCTTAGCAACTGCCAGGTATGCTTAGACTCTTTCAGAAAAAAACGGTATTCCTTATTCACATATGCAGAGACAGGACATTTTAGTTAAACAGTATCCTTTAATCATCTGTACAGACACCGAATACATCGGCTCTCCCTCCCCCCTTCCCCACGGTATCCCAACATGTCATACAATGCACATTCGGTGTTTCTTATTCTTGTACATAGAAAACAGATACCTTTCGGAAAACAGTACTTTTTACTCACATTTACAGACGCCGAATTCATCGGCTCTCCCACCCCCCTCCCCAACAGTGTCCCAAGTGTATCATATTATATATATATACATCACATAAACAGACGCCGCGTACGGCTCTCCCATATCCCGCGTCCGGGCATCCCGCGTCCGGGATGATAAGCCAGCTGAATCAGGTGGACACAGTTGCCCTCCCCATTCCCCACATATACATATACATTCATCAATATCATGTATCATATGCATTTATCATATAAACAATATACATGAGATTCCAAGAAAAGTCATGTATCAATCGGGCGACATAAGGTCGGTAACATCCGATTGCATTATGGAATAATCGGGATCATCGTGTCCCACCTCGGAGGGACGAGCATTTTAAGGTGAGACCGTCAAGGAAATATGATACCAGTCATCACTTGGGCACGCAAAATAAGTTTCGGGTCAATCCGGTTCAGCACAAGAAAGTTATGAGCGTTTGAAGTACAGAACCTTTAAAATAGTCATTATCCAAAAATAGCTTAACATTTCATATCGTCGTATTCATGGTAAAGACATAATCCTTGGCATGTTCATCATAGACGTTTCTTCATATCGGCATCATCATTGTCATCATAAAGCCATAGTCGTCGTTTTAGTCATAAAACTATCAAAACGTAAAACTTGGATTTTGGAGAAAAATGAATATTTTTGAAAACATTTATAACTTTTAAGAAGAAAATCATGCTTTGAAATCATAATTTCTAACTTTTGGAAACAAGGACGTTATGGGAGCATTTCATAAAGTCGCAATGTATGATTCATGCCATAGAAAGAAAAGGGACGAGCCTTAACATACTCGCGCCGCGCCTTACTAGCTACGCTTGTTCGTCCAACTTGTTAGTCTACATTCAATAAGATCGACACTATCGTTAGATTCATCAACATATACTTGTCTTAACCTTTCAAGTACATTCACTTATGGTCTGCCGAAATTTCGACAAAGATCTCCCCCGAAAATATACCACCCCCGAGAATCTAACTCGGCTCAATTCATCAATTAACAATAATCCGAGAATTCAACTCGGCCAAACCAACAACAATGCCAACAATCTTACCAATAACATTCCATTTATATTCAATTCAATTTAATTCACATAATCTTTCAACAACTCAATCACATTTTACTTTACCCGAAACCTTCCAATTCCACAACAACCATGTATTTCATGATCATTCGTACGCATTAACTTCAACAACAACCTTTATTCTACATAACATAATCCATAACGACAACAACCAAAATGTCAAATAACATCAATTACCGTAGCTTACCAATTCTATACCATTCGGCCATTCCTCATTATTCATCATTCTATGAACACACATTTATTTTCTACATATCACCACAACACACAACATACTACACAAAATTCCTTTATTTTCTCCCATGCAACATAACACAACACAATCATAACACAACACCACCCTATTCGGACACCACATCAACATGCACGTTTTCATGCATTTTCATCCTAGCTCTATATATTACGACAACAACAAAAGACTAAGAACAATTAATTCATCCACTTCCACCCCATGCAACAACCACACGGCCAACACACCACACTATATATTTTCATGAATTTCATTCACTTTTACACACTACAATATTCTCAAACATCCATAACACATAAAGGAAAATTGTTTCTTACCCTTTTTCACTTTGTTCTCCCACTTAGCTAAGGCTTGAGATTGCAACAAAGAGTGACCCTTTTCTTCCAAAAATTATACCATGTTGAAGAGGGCCTCCAAATTAGTAGAAATACAACAAAGGAATAATTTTTGGGACAAGATTCCAATGGTGGAATTTTTTTTTAGGGTTGGCCGAACCCCTCTCTTTTCCACCCTCTTCATCTTTTTTTTTTTTTTTTTTTTGTGTTCATGCTTTTTGTTTTTAATTAAAGGATGACCTCCTATATATATATACTCCCTCACTTTTTCATATTTGCATCTTAGTCCCTCAAGTAGGGTCTCATGTCCCTTTCTTCCCTCTCTAGATTTTTCTTCCTTTTTCCCTCCTTTTCTTGAATTTTCTTCAAACTTCCACAAAGATGACTAGCTCCTTCTCTTCTTTCTTTCTTTTTTTTTTTTTTTCGGCCACATGGCCTTTTCAAGACATTCCTTGAGCACTCATGAAATGACCATTTTGCCCTCGCCTTTTTCAATATTTCCCATGATGCCACTTTGCAAATTTTCCTTTTTACCCTTAACCTTTTCCGATATTTCCACAATGCCAATATTTATAGATAATATTCCTAACAACTCCAACACTAAAAATTATTTTAGAAGTCCTTAATTTCTCACCATTGTCACGCAATCATCCGGACGTACGAAATGCGGGCTATAACACATAAGGCTGAATTGGATGCGCTGAAGGCGCGCGAGAGAGTAGAGGACCTTATTTTGGCACCACCCACTAACTTGGATATTGATATGCCGGTCCAAAATGTTACACCTCGCATTTTGTGCGTAATCGAAAAAATTGGAAATAATTCGGAATGGTAAGAAATAAGACTTTAATTGGATCTTACTTAATGTGCATGTGATGTCTAAGGAAATATTGACGCGGAAATATTAAGGAAGGTTAAGGGCAAAATTGGAACCTTGAAAATTAGTCCCGTGAATTTCCAAGAGCGATCCATCATCAATTGGGCCAAGAATAATAAAATGAGAAATTAAGGCCCAAAGGGACAAGGTGGCCGGCCATGCCATGGCCTTGGCCCAACCCATGACTTGAATCATGTGACTACCATGTGACTAAATAATTATAGAAGAGGAGTCAAGCTTCAAGAAAATTCAAGAAACAAAAAATTGAAGAACTCCTCCAAAAAAAAGGAAGCTCTCGGCCGAATAGAGAAAAGAAGGAAAAAAAATTTCCAAGTCCTTCAATCTTGATCCAAATATTCCTTTCTTGTTGTGTTTCCACTAATTCGAGGCTCCTCTACAACGTGGTGCAGTTGTTTCGTAAATTAGCGTGTTCGTTTCATCGATTCCGCATTTGGGTTAAGGGAAGAAACTTGAAGAGAAAGGTAAGAATTCATCCCTTCTATTTATGTTATGAAGGTTTGTTGGTGTTGTGGTATATGGAAATGAGTAGAAAATATAGAAATATGGAAGTTTGCATGGCGGAAGTGCATGTGTGCAAGTGGCCGTGTGTATGCCTTAGAGTGTAGTATGATTATGTTGAATTTTATGTTGCATTATAGTTGTGGTTATTGTGAAATTTGTGTTGGAAATGAAAGTCGAACAAAAATGGAATGAAGTTGGAAAAATGCATGTGGCCGTGAGATATATGGGTGATGAACCAATGCCGAATTTATTTTGTTTAATATGTTAGTTGCGTTGTTGTGATCGTTATAGCGTAAATAAAGGTTTAACGATTTAAGTTTGACATTAGAATTGCATATGTGTTATTATGGGAAAGTATGTGTACTAACATAGTTGTTATGTAATTATAGAAATGTATTGTGTAAGTGCTAGTTGTGATTGTTGTTAATGAATTTGAGAGATGATAACATGTTATGAATATGTTCGTCGAAGAATGGAAGTTTCGGGTGAGTTATGGTTTCGGTGGAAAGTTTGTATATTTTGCGAATAATATGAAAAATTATATGTAATGCCTCCAAATGATGTTGGAATGATCTTGATGATTAATGAGTATGAAAATATCGATATTGGTTCGGAAATGTGAAGTTAGTTTGGAAGTTGTCGCTTTATGTGGAAAGAAGACTAATTATGTTAGTAGGCGATTCTAGTCGATAATTAATGTCGTCGGTATGGTTGTTGTTGATATTACGGCCGAGTTGAATTCTCGGGGTGTTGTATTTATAGGGGAGAGTCTTTGCCGAAATTTTGTTAGACAAGCATTAATTCAAGAATGGATGCCTAAAGCCGTATAGTTAACATATGGTAAATGCGACCATTTGTAGGTTTTGGACGAAAAGAGATTTGAGTTTTGGAGAGCGTAAAAGGCGCAAAAGGTATGTAAAGCTTCCACGTTCTTCTCTTGGCATGTCCTAGATGTAGTAGGCTTGGATTCGGACCTCGGGGACGAATCTACTCCTCGAAAATTCGCGTCTAAATTTCCTTTTTCATTCAGTAGAATTGAATTGAATATTGCGCGAATAGTTAGAAAAATTGTTTAAACCTCTAGAACTTGTACAACGCAGTCTGCTTATCTTAATATCCTTGCAAGTGACGCTAGGAAGCTTAACATATGTAATGTATATACGCCACCTCATCTAACCGAGGTGGGTCCACTTTGTCCGAATTTTTCCTATTATCCCAATTGAAATACTTTTAAATGAAAACTAGGGAAAACCTTTAGCTACTTTTCTAACTTCTAAAGATTAACTGTTATAATTATTTATTGGAATTATATGACCTACTCTGGGATTTGATTCTACTTCAGAAAGATTATTCCGGCTAACTTTATTCTGACGTCCGAAAGACTTATGCTTTAATTATTGTCAAACGTTCGTTATAAGACTTGCTATCTGGCTCATGCCATCGAGTTCTGTATATGTTTTATATTTCGATATGTACAAATGACCCTTGAAGCCCTATTTTGATAAGAACCTTCTGCAGCCTTTAAAAAGGTATGTGCTACGCCTCGTCTGAACTTTTTAAGATATGTCATTTGGATATTCCGTCCGATCCCTATATATGTGTACTTTTCATATTGCATTTAGTTTCTCACTACTCCGGTCGTGGATGCCTCAATGCTTCCTTCACTGAGCCCGGGCCAGGATATGTCATCAAGCGTCTTCCACTGCATTGTTCGCCGCGCCTCGGTGCGAGGGGGGTATATATGTACATGGGTTGTGGAGTATGCGTGCCCATGTACACTTTGATATGATATGATATGATATGGCATCCGATATGCTATGATATGTGCACATTACGATATGTTCCGATATGTTGTGGCGCCGGCGTCGGGGCGACCACTTCTCGTTTGTCGAGTCCCATAATGGGGCCGGCTATGGCATATTTTTACGGTATGCATTTGCCTATGTTTTATGAGTAAGCATTTACGATACTCCGGCCATTGCATTTATGTTTTGTATCCTCCGTTCGGCTTATGATTACGTTTATCGTATTTTATGCTTTACATACTCGCACATATTCCGTACCGACCCCTTGTTCTTCGGTCTGCGTTTCATGCCGCGCGGCACACCCGTATGACTAGAAGACATTATAGAAGACGTTCAGCCGGCATTGGCAAGCTCCTTTTCTCCCGGAGTGCCGCCGAGTCAAGTGTGTATGCTATATGTTCTCGTTATCGTTAGAGACTTTGCGACAGAGTTGTGGGTTCCGACCGCGCCAGAGCGGCTCCATCGGCCGACATGTCATTCGTATTTTGCAGTAGATTCCATATGCTTACGATTTCTGTCGATTTGTACACTACAAAGGATATTTCCAAAATATTTGTTGTATTTATCATTTTTGTCTGATTAAGAGTCTGAAAACTTATGTAAGTAATAAGAGTCCGTGGGTTCGCTCGGCTCCGAACGTGGGGTCGGGTGCCCATCACACCTTAGTAAAATCAGGGTGTGACGCAAAACCTGCTCGACTCTGAGGAAGAAGGAGACGAAGGAGATAAGGTGCAAGGAAAATGGCCGCTAGATGTCGTAGTTGAGAATGTGAATGAGAGTAACAAGAGGCTGCACAAACTGGAGGAGAAGATAGTGCAAGCTGCTGCCTTGAATTTGCTGCGCGACAACTTGTTATATCCCGTGTTTTCGCGTATTCGGAAAAATTTTGAAATAATTGTGACTTGTGTGCCATAAGCCAATATTTTGATTCTAGTTACTCTGTCCATGTTGCTTATGAAAATGTTAGTGTGGAAGTGCGGAATAAGGCCAAGGGCAAATTGGGAATTTCGGAAATTAGTTTCGGAAATTTTAAAACGAGTGTTCAACGAATTGGGCCAAGAAAAATTGGAAGAAAAATTTGAAGCCCAACTTGAGGGGTGGCCGGCCATAGGCCTTGGCCCAAGCCCCATTTTAGGTGGTCATGTGATCAACATGTGACCACTTAATCAAAGTATACATATCCATGCATAGCCTTAGAACCTTCAAGAAAAATCACAAAACTTGAGAGCAAAAGCAATAGGCCATTCGGCCGAATACCAAGGAGAAGAGAAAAGAAATTTTCCAAGTCTTGTTTCCAATCCAAAAATCTTGTTCTTCTTGAATTTATAACAAGCTCAAGACGCTCTTCGACATAATATAATTAGCTAGGAAAAGGAAGCACGTTGGTGGAGAGTTAAAAATTGA
>NW_026718238.1:0-13623 GCF_029784015.1 Lycium ferocissimum
ATCAACATAAACATAGGTAGGCCGATAAGGCCATTATATGTCTCTCAATAGACTCATAAGGAAAGCATGCCTGCATCGAGTTATCTAAAAGACTCATCTATATGAATATGTTGGACATAATGTATGAGCCGATAAGGCTATCATAACCACTTGTGACAACATATAAACTCTCAAGTCTGGACATCATCTGACTGTACATAACTGTCTACAAGCCTCTACTGGAAAACATAACATAACGTGGCTGCGATAAGGCCCCGTCATACCCATACATATGTGCATACATAAATCTACATAAGACTATGCTGGTTCCTGGCATCTCCGGAACACCGGAACAAATGGAGTGCATCAACCTCATTTGCTGAGCTGACATCCTAATAGATGGATCACCAACCTCGTGTCTCTCTGCAGGCGGACATGAAACACGGCCCCTGCTAACAGTGGAGTCGCATGAATAATGTACCGAGTATGTAAGGCATGGAAACAGTATATACATAAGAATCATAAAAGGAATCTAAGACATGAGAATCAATCTATGGGTCTGAATGTATCTGTATGATTGTATAACTGAAAGTGTCTGTGCAACTCTGTATAGTTGAAAGTGCCTCTGAGAGCGTATGATATGCATGCTTTAAAAAAAAAAAACCATATACATATTCCAAGAATTCCATCCACAACAACTCAAGAATACACTCCAAATCAGTCCATACAACAACAACAACAACAACAACAACAACTTATACGATTTTCCGCCATTAATTCCATAGTTCTCATCTCACAATTTAGCTATGACCTGCATGAATTTAAATATACCTAGGAGAGGAGGATTCTTACCTTATGTGCCAAGAACTACTCTTTTTCCCCCTTGCTTTACTTCGAAGAAATCTTCAATTTGCCGTCATCTGGATAAAACCGACGTGGACACAACCTCTACGTCGCACTCCGTGTTTTGTTTCAGCGCAAGCGGATTAACCTCCACACGTTACTGCTCATATCTCCCTCTTCCTTGAAATAGTGCTAACGTTAATGCTCAATATAGGAATCATGTTCGTGCTCTTAATAAGGTTGTTCATCTTGGCAAATATATATCACATTGTTGCGCTCTTACATAGCAAATAATGTTGAATGAACTTCGTGTTAGAGATCACTTGTTAATTTACCCCAAAATGATCTAACTTAATCCTCCCTTTGTCCATTATTTGAAATGTGGCCCCCACCTAATAATCATCACTTTAATTTATATATCCCATCATATGGCTACCACCTCAACCTTGTGAGGTGCATATTCATTAGCCCACTTTATTCTATAAATGACACTTATCCACTTTATCATATGGCTGCCACCTCATGATTCCACATGGATTTCTATAAATGGAAATTATCCATGTTTTTCAATTAATACCATAATTAATCCCTTACTCTCCCACTTTATTCCAATATTGAACTAATTATCCCCATAACTAATTTTTTGGTCTCAATTCACTTAAACAGTAATCACCTCTTTCACACTTCATACACTCGTTGTCATGATTATGTGACATAGCACTAGTCCATAGTCCGCTCACGACCCAACCGAGAGGGTCATGACGGCACCCGTGCTAACTCACCCTGTGCACCTCTTAACATACTTTCACATCACATTTAGGTGAGCCACATAGCTAAATCATGCTTTACATTCACCATCATTCTAATCTCATTGGGTGACAATTTACTTATATCATCATTAACATCTATGCCCATATAAATGTACATAAGCTGACAAGGCTAACAAAATAATATCCCAAATTATAGGCCGACAAGGATAAACATATCTAACCATATACACATGTCTACGAGCCTCTAAGGAGAATACGCCATATCATAACATATAGGCGGGACAGGACCCCGCCGTGCCCATGAATATGTACACAAAAGAATCTATACCGAAAGCCGTAGCTCCGAACGGGGCTGGAGCTCCGCTATGTAGCCCCGAGAAATGTAGCTATGGATTAAGTCTCGTCTTCCGGCCACACTGCGCGGGCATGACGTAGCGTCCACAAAAAAAAGGACGTCGCACGAAGAATGTAACGTACCGAGTATGTAAAGCATGATCAACATCAATATGAAAGCATAATAGATGACATATGAAATAGCATAAAATGGAAGGTAATGCCATCATCGTCATATCACTTACTTACCTTTCATAGGGACATTCCATTTCTATTGCATTGTCACGACCCAACCTCGTAGGTCGTGACTAGTGCCCGAATTGGGCACCCAAACACATTCATAGATCCGAGTCGCAAACAGATGGCTTATACGTATTACACGAATATCTTGTCGTCTCGTATTATATCAAATCGTCGCAAACACATCTCAAACACAACCGTATATATATCAAAAAGCTAAGCAAGGCTATCAAATGGCGCATCGGCCCAAAACATATACAAATGCAAGCCGACGAGGCTGCCACGGCGAACGGGATCGCCTAACATATATCATACAAACACAACGGTACGTAACGGGCATAGCCTCACATACACGTCCACGTACCTCTAAATGTACAAACAAAATCATATGATCAGATGTGGCCCCCGCCGTACCCCCCCCGAACAAATATGTACAAATGCAACGAACGAATATATACCAAAACGTGACTCCGGAATAAAGGCGCGAGCACTCAAACGGCAGAAGCAGGTGTCCTAAACTCGGTGGATCACCAAACTATCGCGTTCGTCTACTTGCGGGGCATGAAACGTGTACCCGAAGTGCGGGGGTCGCACGAAATATGTCACCGAGTATGCAAAGCGGTAAATGTAGCACACAACTGGAAGTCGTAATCGAAATAGAGTAATGCAGTAAATGCATTTTTCAAAATATCAAAATGTTACTTTCAAAATACAAATCATAAAATAGAACACGGGAAATATGGTCGCCGCCTCGTCGATGGCGCCATAACACAAGATAACACGTAAGGTTTCAAAATCCCCGTATCCCCGTCACATATCATACACAAAAGATAACGCCTTACACAAGATAACACCAAATATAAGCGGAACATTTTCCGAGCGAGGGGCTCGACGAACCATAACACAAAGAAACACCGAAGTATAACAAAGTGCGCACGACAATAATGTAACCTACGGACTCTGCCGAAGGATATACGTAACGCACGAACGGAGTCGTGAGTAACCATATGCATAAAATCATTATCATAGACTCAAATGATAAATAAAATGACCATACTTAAAATCGGATACTAGTCATATCATATTTTGTCAAAAGTCATCGAATTACAAAAGAAGAGTCGCGGGGCCCACGGACGGTTGACCCGAGTCGGCCCGCATATGGAAAACATACTTATCATACATCATACAATCTCCTACGAGCATATCGAGGCAATCCGAGCCTTCTTGCGAAAGATACGAGCGTTCGTAGTTACTTAACTTTTAAAAGCCAAACTTTTTGTGCAAAAGTTGAAAATCAAATATTTCAAAGGCATAAAGGCCAATATTTCATCATACCAACATACGAATTTCCAAGAAACGAATAGAGTCATAAACATGCACTGATTATGAGAATAGAATTTTTCGAGGCTCGTGTCATAGCCTATTTGTAACTAAGGCATGCCAAAGAAGAAAGAATGGAGCTTTACATACCTCGTACGCACTCAACGTTAGCTCAAACTCAAGATAAATCCAACCTACGTCTCGGGCTGCCCAAGATCTACAAACAAGTCATAATATGCCAAACATTAGCTAGAGACATTTGGGCATTTAATTCCAATTTAGCCCTTAATTCTATAGAAATTTGGGCAGCATTTCCCCTGTAAATAGGCCACCCCGAGAATTTAACTCGGCCAAATCAACAACAACAACAACCAACCTAGCAACATTAATAATCAATCCGAAAGGCAATACAACATTAATAACTCTCTTTTCCATCATTCAACAACATTCATAAATTCAATTCAGCTTACCTTCAAGCCAACATCGACGCTTATACATTCAAATACTAACCCGAACCCATACCAACAACATTTAAAGACATTCTAAGCAATTCATACAACATTTCCAACAATCCAACAATTGTTCCAATCCACCCGAAATCAGTCCCAAACTCGAGAACCTCACTTTAACACATTCTCTATTTTCAAACCATGATTTGCATCCACAATTCACATTCTAACAATGCTATTCTCATCAATATGCAAATTACATTAAATGTACAATAACCTCCAAATCAGTCCGCAACAATTACAACATCAATTTGAGTCATTAAACATTCATTTCCAACATAGAATTCATAACGACGATGACTAAAACATTAAGCGATATTAATTCATTTCTTGTTACATGAATGGCCTACATTCGGCCAACACCTCCCACCAACATATAAAAAGATGATTCTCATTCCTTACTCCACTCTACAACAATCACAACATGCTACATAAGATCAATTCATCACCTCAACACAACACAACATACACACCACCTCACACGGCTAACACACCATGCACACAACTCACTTCCAACATACTATTTTTCATGATATTCATCCATTTTAACATACTACAACATGCATACAACCTTTATAACATATAAAACATGATCAAATCTTACCTTTCTTCCTTCAACTTCACAATAGGCTAGGGTTTGCAATAGTGAAAACTAGCGGGTTGATCGCTCCAACAACACTTCCACGCTACTTAGGGACCTCCAATTAGTGGATTAGCATCAACAAAATATTTTTGGAGTGGCTAGAATTGAACTTAGTTTTTTTTTTCTTGGCCGAGAGCCTCCTTTGTGGAGTGCTTCAACTTCTATTTTTTTCTAAGTGTTGGAAATGAATAATGAAGACTAGTTGATCATCTTTTGTGCTTATATGAATATGGCACAAGTGTCCTTGGCCCACACATATGTTGGACCAATTAAAATTGTCCACAAATTTTGTGGGCCAACCACTACACCACACGACCAAGACCAAGAGAAAATGCATGATTTTCAAGTTTCACAAATTCCATTTTTGGTCCCAAATTTTCCTAATTGTTCCATACCAACAAATTCATGCACAAGTTATGCCTCCAAATAAAATCGAAGGTCCAAAGTCTCGACTTTGCATCCCGAAATGGTTTGGACCCTAACTTATCATAGTTAATCCGGATTATTCCAATGTACAAAAATGCGGGATATAACATGCATATCCGTGTACATACATCCATGTCTGTATCCGTATGCGTGTTCGTACTCAATTATCTTTCGTATCCATTTCCGTATTCGTATTCATGTTCATATCATATACATTGCATATACATAGCCTTTACTTGGCATTTACATATACTTAGCATATTCGTACTCATATTGATGTCATATACATAGCATTTATATAGCATACCTGTCACGACCCAACCCCGTAGGCCGTGACTAGTGCCCGATCTGGGCACCCAAACACACCTATCAAACGCTATCACAAGGTATATCAAACGCATCCAAGTATATAACAGAAGCCGACAAGGCTGTGTTCTAAATTTATATAATTTTAAAAATTTTGGCAGAGTTTTTTGTTTACGGACTATCCAAAATAACCCCGCGTACGTAAAATACCAACAAAGGCCACGCAAAATATCAAACAACATATATACATGCGGGCCGACGAGGCTGCCACGGCGAATGGAATCGCCCAAACACAACATATACAAACACAACCGTACGAAGTAGGCACAACCCACAAACATGTCCAGACCTCTAAACAGATGTACGTAATCATATGACGGGACGGGGCCCCGCCGTACCCATGAACAAATATATACAATGTAACGACGAATATATACCAAAATATAAGCTCCGGAATGAGAGGAGCACTCCAAATAGCGTAAGAGGGTGTCCTAAACAGTGGATCACCAACCGTGCGTCCGTACATTCCGGCATGAAACGCACCCCGAAGAAAGGGGGTCGATTTAAATATGTACCGAGTATGCAAAGCGAAAAATGTAATATACAAATCGGGTCACAATCGAAATAAGGTACGTACGTAAAGTAAATGCATTTCCAAAATATCAAAATATTACTTCAAAATATAAATCATGCATAGGGCACAGAAATATGGTCGCCCGCTCGTCGATGGCGCCATAACACAAGATAACACCGTAAAGTTTCAAATCTCCGAATCTCCGTCACATATCATACACAGCATATCGCCATACACGCATCACACCAAATATAAGTGGAACCCGCCCTCGAGCGAGGAACTCGGTGAACCATGAACACAGCATAACACCGGAATACATCATAATGCGCACGACAACAAAACCGGCCCGGAACCGGCGAACGATATCATAGTAGGCACGAGCGGAGTAGTGAGTAATCATATGCATAAAATCATTATCATAAATCCAAAAGATAAGTAAAATAGTCATATTCGAAATCGGAATAATAATTATTACTTTTTGTTTCAAAGTTATCGAATTCACATAAAAGGGCGTCGCGGGACCCACGGACGAGTATAGACCCGAACTGAGCCCGCCTATGAAAAACATACTCATTCTATATCATACAAACTCCTACGAAAATTTCAAAACAATCCGAGCTTTTCTGAGAAAGTTATGAGCGTTTGAACTTTTGGAATCGCTAAAGAATAAGCTTTAAAACCAAAAATCAGCTTTCATGAAATCTTTACAATTATGAATTCCAAGGATATAAGGATCAATGTTATGGCATATGAGCACAAGAATACCAAGGAAACACATGCGAATCATAGACAAGCTCGGATTGCGAGAATAGAGTTTCCTAGAGGCTCATATCATAGCCTACTTTAACTAAGGCATGCCAAAAAGAAAGGTTACTTTACATACCTCAAACGCTCTCCAAAATGATCCAACTCAAGAAAAGTCCAACCTACGATTCGGGCTGCCCACGATCTATAAACAAGCCATAAAATGCCAAATATTAGCTAAAGACTTTTTGGGCATTAAATTCCAAATTTGCCCTTAATTCTACAGAAATTTGGGCAAAGATTTCCCCGTAAATAGGACACCCCGAGAATTTAACTCGGCCATATCAATCAACAACAACAACAACAACCAACCTAACAACATCAACAACCAATCCGAAAGACAAAACAACAATAATAACTCTCTTTTCCATCATTCGACAACATTCATGAATTCGATTCAACGACTTACCTTCAAGCCAAGATCGACGCTTATACATTCACATACTAACCCGAACCCATACCAACAATATTTAAAGACATCCTAAGCAATTCATACAACATTTCCAACAACCCAAATTTTTCTCCAATTCAGCCGAAAACAGCCCCAAACCCGAGAGCCTCACTTAAACCATTCCTCATTTTCAAATCATGATTTGTATCCACAATTCACATTCTAACAATGCTATTCTCATCAATATATAATTTACATTAAATGTACAATAATCTCCAATTCAGTCCGCAACAATCACAATATCAATTTGAGTCAATAAACATTCATTTCCAACATAGAATTCACAACGACGACGACTAAAACATTAAGCGATATCGATTCGTTCATTGTCATATAATATGACCCATTTCGACCAACACTACACATATACATATATGGATGATTCTCAATCGTTCTTCACCTTACAATGATCATAATATACTAACTAAACATTAATTCATCACTTCAATACAACACACACACACACACACACTACACGGCTAGAACACCCCACCCACAACTCACTTCCAACATTCCATATTTCATGATTTTCCATCCAATTAGCATACTATAACAAGCATACAACCTTCACAATACATAAAACATAATGAATTCTTACCTTTCTTCTTCAACTTTCCAATAGCCTAGGGTTTCCAAAAGATGAAAAATAATGGATTGATCGCTCCAACGATGCTTCCACGCTACTTAGGGACCTCAATATAATGGGTTTACATCAACAAAATAATTTTAGAAGGACAAGAAATGGGGTTGATTTTTTTTTTTGGCTGTTGGCCGAGAGTCTCCTTCAATGGAGAGGTCTTCAACTTTTTTTTTTTGTGCAAGTGTTGAAATGAGCTAAAGATGACTAGTGGTCATCTTTTAATCCCTTTATGAAGAGTACAAAATCTTGGCCCACATTAATGAGTTGTTCCAATTAAAAGATGACACAAAAATGGTGTGGGCACCACAATCCACTCACACGGCCAACATGGAAAATGGATGATTTTCAACTTCCAATTTTATCACTTTTGGTTCCAAATTTTCCTAATTGTTCCATACCAACAAATTCATGCACAACTTATATCTCAAAATAAAATCGAAGGTCAAAATCCCGACCTTGCATCCCGGAATAGTTTTGTCCTTAACTTTTCATAATTAAATCCAGATTATTCCAATGTACAAAAATACGGGTTCTAACATCCTCCCCCCCTTAAGAACATTCGTCCTCGAATGTTAGACTAACCTTACGGATCATACAAACAAATTTGGGGGAGTTTCCTTTTCAACTATCACAACAATACATTCACTGACGAAGAATTCATTTATCAAACAACAAAGTCAAATAGAGGATTGGATTACCTGTAGGCTCTGAAAATAAATGAGGATACTTCTTCTTCATCCTCTTCCCTTCCCAGTCACTTCCTCTCGGTTATTATTCCGCCACACAACACCTTAAAGTCATATCTTTGTTCCGCAACTTTTTACCCGACGATCCAATATGGCTATAGGTCGCTCCTCATAAGATAACTCCTTCCGTGACCTCGAATATCATCCACGGGAAAACTCGGAGGGGTCACCAATACATTTACGAAGCATAGAAACATGAAATACCGGTGTACCGCTCCCAAATCAGTGGCAGATCTAACTCATAGGCAACCTTGCCTATTGTGCGAACAATCCGTAAGGTCCAATATATCTCGGACCGAGCTTCCCTTTCTTGCCGAATCTCATAACACCTTCATAGGTGACACTTTCTCAGAAAAACCCAATCGCCAATCGAAACTCCAAAGGTCGACAACGATTATCCGCGTATGATTTCGTCGACTCCGGGCCGTTAACAATAATCTCTCGAATAAGTTTCACCTTATCCACGGCCTTCGCCGGACCACATCCGGGCCAATCAACTCCGCCCCCAACATCAAACCAACCGATCGGTGACCTACACTTTTCGCCATACAATGCCTCATACGGCGCCATTCGAATACCGGGAGTGGTAGTCGTTATTATAAGCAAATTCAACAAGCGGCAAATGGTCATCCCGCCTACCTGCTCGAAATCAATAACACAGCCCGCAACATATCTTCCAATGTCCGAATAGTGCGCTCGGTCCGTCCATCGGACCGGGGATAGAATGCAGACCGAGACTCACCGCGTCCCCAATCCTCGCTGAAAGGATCTCCAGAAATTAGCTGTAAACTGGGCACCTCTGTCGGAGATAATAGATAAGGGAACTCCGTGAAGTCTCACAATCTCCCTGATATAAATCCTGGCATAATCCTCGGCTGAGTAAGTAGTCCGGACCGGAAGAAAATGAGCTGATTTTGTCAATCGATCAACGATAACCCAAATAGAATCATACCTCCGCGGAGTGCGAGGTAAACTCCGTGATAAAATCCATATTAATGATCTCCCACTTCCACGACGGTATCTCCATCTCTCCGTAATAGCCCACCGGGCTTCGGTGCTCAATCTTAACCCGTGACAATTCGGACACCGAGCGATGAACTCGCTATATCTCTTTTCATACCATCCCACCAATATAAACATCCGAGATCATGGTACATCTTCGTCGACCCCGGGTGAAAAGAATATCGGGCATAATGTGCCTCGCCCATAACCTCGTCGCCGCAACCCGCAACGTCGTACACACACACAATCGCCCTCGTGGAATAACACTCCATCGGTGAAATCTCAAACGGAGTCTTCTCCGTGCCGGGTCGCATCTCCGTACCGTGCGAGAACAGATCCCATACCGATGCCGCTTAATATCTTCTCGTAATAGAGGACTCAAGAATACCTCGAATGTAAAACCCCAACATCTCCAGGCATCCGCCAAGCGAACTCCAAGACTAGCCAACTGATGAATATCGCGAACCATTTCTTTCCTCTCTGATGGCACGTCTGCTAGGCTACCCATAGACTTGCGACTAAGTGCATCTGCCACAACATTAGCTTTCCCCGGATGATAGAGAATATCAACATCATAATCTTTCAGCAACTCTAACCACCTCCGCTGTCGCAAGTTCAACTCCTTCTGTTTAAAGATGTACTATGATCTGTATAAATATCAACGTGAACCCCATATAAATAATGTCTCCACATCTTCAAAGCATGAATAACTGCGGCCAGCTCCAAATCGTGAGTAGGATAATTCTTTTCATGTTTTCTGAGCTGCCGGGAAGCATAAGCTATCACCCTGCCGTGCTGCATCAACACACACCCCAAACCAATACCATAGGCATCACAATAAATCACATACCCATCTGGGCCCTCGGGAAGAGTCAGAACTGGAGCCGTAGTCAACTTCTTTCAAGAATCGGAAGCTACGCTCACAAGCATCCGACCACCGAAACTTAGCTCCCTTCCGAGTCCGCCCTTGTCAAAGGCGCCGAAATCGAAGCAAATTTCTCTACGAATCTCCCGTAATAACCGGCCAATCCCAAAAGCTACGCACCTCGTCGGCGTCGTAGGTCGAGGCCAATTCTTTGACGGCCTTAATCTTCTGGGTATCCACCCGGACGCCATCAGCTCCGATAATATGTCCCAGAAATGCCACGGAAGATAACCAGAATTCACATTTGGAAAATTTAGCATATAATCTCTAGTGCCGAAGTGTGCCAAGTACCGTCCTCAAATGGTCTGCATGCTCTGCTTCTGACAGAGAATAGACCGTAATATCATCGATAAATACGATCACAAACATATCCAAGAACGTCCGAATACCCGATTCATCGTGTCCATAATTACCGTCCATTGGGCATTTGTCAGCCCAAAAGACATCATATCGAATTCATAATGCCCATATCGGTCCCGAACGTCAGTTTTGGGAATATCTCGCCTCTCGTACCCGCACTCGATGATAGCTCGACCGCAGTCATCTTCGAGAAACACCCGGCACCCCGCAACCGATCAAACAAATCATCAATCCCGGGGAGGGATATTTATTCTTGACGGTTACCTTATTCGTACCGCCGTAATCAATGCACATCCGTAGCGATCCATCCTTCTTCCTCACAAATAATACCGGAGCTCCCTGTGGTGATGTAATCGGGCCGAATGAAACCCTTCTCCAATAAATCTCTCATTGTTCTTTCAATTCCTTCCAACTCGCAGTGCCATTCCGTACGGAGGAATAGAGATAGCCGAGTATCCGGCAATAAATCAATAGCAATCTCCCGCCTCGGGGGGAAGACCCGGAAGCTCATTCGGGAATACATCTAAGAACTCATTAACCACTGGGACCCGACCGAAGAGCTGCGGTTTCTCACGCTCTAAATCATGAACACGGACCGATGATAAATGTAGCCTTTTCTCGATCATTTTCCTAGCCTCGAGGTATGAAATAAACTTACCCCTCGGCGATGCCCGTATTTTCGCCCATTCTATAACCGGCCCCCTCGGAAACCGGAAACGACTATCTTCTTTGACAATCAACATTAGCATAACAAGAAGCTAGCCAATCCATACCCATAATCACGTCGAACTCGGGCCATATCTAACTCTACCATCGGCCTTAGTACAATGGTTAAGATAATCATCGAACAATCTCTATAAATCCATCAAGCTATAACCGAATCCTCCTATCGGTGTAGCTACCTCAAAAGGCTCTATCGACTCCGATTCTATCCCAATTTTATTAGCAACAAGTGGAGAAATATACGATAACGTAGAACCAGATCAATCAATGCATACACATCTCGAGAGAAACCAAGAATATACCCGTGACGACATTAGGCGACGCTCCCGGTCCCCGACCGGCTAATGCATAAATGCGGTTCGAAGGACCGCTAGAACCAGAACTCCACCACGACCCCGCTCGGCCGCCGATGTCGGAGTACCTCGCCCCCGCAAGGCGCATAGCTACCGAGGACGAAGATGAACCACCGGGTCGATCCGGTAGATCGAGCCGAACCGCCCGTACCACCCCCTAACCGGACGCTCATCCGATGGCCCCCGACGGCCGCAAAGCACGCACCCGTGGCGCGAAAGCACTCTCCAGGTGCTCGTCTCCCATAACAGAGAAGACGGAGGTCCTGGGAGGTCTCATCCGATCGCCGAGCCTCCGTCCAACCGCGAGCTCGAAACCGAGCTCGGCTCGCCCCCGAATACCCCGCACCCTCTCGATCTCCTACCGAAAACCGCGGGGGGTGTGCCCCGTGGCCGACCGGGGAGGATATCCGGCTGGCCGCCGAGGTCGTCGCCCTCGAAATCCCGTCACCCGTGATGATCTCGGCCCTCGGGGCCGACCCCCGTCATCACCCTATCGTGTCGACGCCCTCTCGCGTCCGTCCTCCACGCCCGGGCGCGGGGCTCGTATACGGGCAATATCCATGCCGAGTCGCGAACACCAAGCAGCCTATCAACGAAGTACCGATCCAGCCCCACCATATATATTCGTGGCATCGGTATTACTCATAGCTACATATGCGGGCGCATATCCGGGGCCGCGAATCAAACTTGGGCCGTACTCCCGAATCGGCTCGCTTCATTTTCCAGCAGTAAATCGGTTCACCCGGCTAACCTCACCTCCGAGGCAGTAAATGGGCCGAAAAGCCCCAAAACTCGCCCCACACGGCCGGGAGGGGCACTCACCTCTCGGGACAGCATCCACGACCGGCGCCGCTAGTTGCTACATCGTGCAACCGGGTGATGACGTCATCTCAACCGATCAGCTCTCGTAGCACCAATCAACCGCAGTGCACGCTCGCATCCGTCGACGAACTCACAGGTCCTCTCCATGCTTTCGACCCGAAGAACTCGGGTGGCCACAAAAGCAGAAAATCACCGGCCCTCGTGACCGTCGCGCTCGTCCGCACGATCCTCCCCTCGCTCCCTCGTCCGGGGACCTCGCCCGCTACTAACCGAGTCAACAACCGAACCGGCCCCACGCAGGTCCCATCATCCGCCCTTGGTCGGTGCTCGGAGGTATAGGTACCGGTGCCGCGAGAGGGGCGCGGAGCCCTCGCATCCCGCATTTTCAAAGCATGAGCGTGACACGTGCTTCTAAAAAAAAAAAATTGAATTGACAATCATGTTGTTGCTACATAATTTAAACTCAAGTCGAGCAGCGTTGAGATCCCGTATTTTTGAACGTCTTCGATTATTTGTAAGCCGAGGTGGGGCCCACACATTGAGATTTTTTGGAACATCTCGAAAAGTCATATGAATCACATATGTGAAGTTAAACACAACTCACGAAGGACCCCTAAATAAATCAAAGTAGAAGCCCTCCAAACGAATATTTTTAAGAAAATATTTTCGGGTGACCCGACTTCGAGGGGCAAAATGGTATTATAAGTTTGGAATTTGGAAAAATATCAAGAAACATAAGTTGTAGATAATTGAATTAGATTTCCAAAACCATAGGTCGGGGATCCAAGGTGACGTCCGGACAAGGAGATATGAACGTTTTTAAATTTTGGGAAAAGGCCGGGGCCAGGGGCCCC
>NW_026718239.1:0-13821 GCF_029784015.1 Lycium ferocissimum
AATATGATCCAACTCAAGCTAATTCCAAACTATGATTCGGGCTGCCCACGATCCAAAAATAAGCCATAAAATGCCAAACATTAGCTAAAGACTTTTTGGGCATTAAATTCCAATTTCGCCCTTAATTCTACGTAAATTAGAAACATTTCCCCGTAAATAGGCTACCCCGAGAATTTAACTCGGCCATATCAATCAACAACAACAACAACAACCAACCTAACAACATTAATAATTAATCCGAAAGGTAATATAACAATAATAGCTCTCTTTGCCATCATTTATCAACTTTCATAAATTCAATTCGACGACTTACCTTCAAGCCAAAATCGACGCTTATATGTTCACATACTGTTACACCTCGCATTTTTGCACATTTGAATATCCCGAGTTAATGGTGAGAAGTTAAGGACAAGACTATGTTCGAAAATTATTTTAACGCATTAGTAGGTTATGGGCATCATTTATGAACGTTGGTAGTGTGGAAATAATGTGGAAGGTTAGGGACAAAATGGTAATATTGAGAAAGTCGAGGGGTAAAATAGTAATTTCACAAGGTTCAAGAAAAATCCTTGGAGGGACTAAAGTGTGCAAGGGAAGACACTTGGTCTTCTTTGACCAAGTGAGGAAGTTCAAGAAAAAGGAAAGAAAAATCAAGAAAAAAGAAGAAAATTCTAGAGAAAGGGAGGGGGCATGTGCCCCTCATGTGCTTAAGGAAGATATATATATATATAGTGGTCATCTTTTAATTAGAAGAGTGAAAGAGAAAGAGAGCAAACAAAAAAAAAAAAAAAAAAAAAAAAGAGGGTGAGGTTCGGCCATGGTTGGCCGAACTTGGAGGGGTGCTTAGCATAGTTCAAAAATTATTTTCTCTTATCTTTACTACCAAATGGAAGGTCCTTAACAACATGGAGTGATTGTTGGAGCAAGTCAAGTATTTATTTGGATGATTTATCAATTCTAGCTAAGTGAAGAAGTTGAAGGAAAAAGGTATGTATCAATCTTACTTCATGTTTTATGCATGGTTTGTGGATGTGGTAGAGTGCGGAAATGAATGAAACTTATGAAGTTATGCATGTGTTAAGTGTGGCCGTGTATTGGTAGTAGAATATGGAAGTGATGAACTAATTTTATTTAGTGTTGATTGATGTTGTTATGAACGTTTTGAGCATGTTGTAGTGTATTGAAAAGCATGGGATTCATTGAATTATGGATATGGTGTTGTGGCCGTGTGTGTTGTGGTGGCCGTGTGTGGTGTGTTGTGGTGAAAGACTAATTTACTTGGTATGTTTAGAATGTTGTGTTGTGGATTCTATGTAATGAAAAAATGAATGTTTAATGATGCATGTTGGGATTGGAAATGTTATGGGCTGATATGGAGCCTAATTTGATTTCAATATGGCTTCTTGTTTAATGAGAAATGATGTTGTTAGCATGTAGAAGTGTGGATGTAGTTTATGAATTTGAAAGAAGGAATTAAGTTGTTATTGTTTTTGTCGAAATTGTAAAGTATTGGATGAAGTAGTATATTGATTGAATCATGAATTGAATTGTTGGCGTTGTTGTTGATATTGTGGCCGAGTTCCATTCTCGGGTTGTTGTTGATTGAGATCGGCCAAGTTAAACTTGGTGGCATGGTATATTTATTGGGGAAATGCTGCCAAAATTTCGGTAGCCAAGTTCATTTAAGAATCCAACTCAAAAGGCTTCTAATCAAGGTTTGGTAAACATGACCAAATTGTGGATTTTGGCGAGTTTGCAACGTGGATTCGGAGTAGCAGAAGGAGCAGAAAGAGGTATGTAAGACGTTATTTCCTTTCTTTGGCATGTCTTAGACGTGTAGGCTTGATTTCGCGCCTCGGGGATTTCCCTAACTTTAGAAATCCGAGATTGAAATTAGTTACTATTCATTCGGTGACATTGAACCAAAAAGTGCTTGAATAGTGAAAGAAAGGTCGAAACACTCTAGGACTTGCAAGAATACGACCCGATCACCCTAAGACTTCCATGAGCAACATTATGAAATGTATTATACGTAAATTGTGTACGCCGCCTCATTCGACCGAGGCGGGCCCACTATTCCCAAATCCCTTCTTATTGTTACATTAAGCCTATTTCCACGCTATAGCTAATAAAAGTTTTTGGTTATCGTTCCTACTATCAATTAGTAGTTGTTTTAACTAAACCTTTCGACTGACAACGCATGATTTTCTTCTCTAAAAAAAAGTGTACCGGTTTTTCCAAAATACTCAACTTTAAAAAAAAAAAAAAAAAACCAAGCTTTATAACATCGGAAGTCCTACTAACTAAAACGACGACCATAGTTCTATGATGATAATAATGATGCCAGGAATAAGAAAGGTATATGACGATAATAGCCAAGTCTATTACAGGTAATGACTACCACAGGATTCTAAATACGGAATTGTGCTTATGACCCCGATTGATGTGTAAACCCGATATATATATATATATAATAACGAATCGAGCGCTATATAGGCGCCCGATAAATATACATGGAATATGATAGTAGAACCGAGCGCTATAGACGTATATATATCTTTGAAAGAGACAGGCGCTATAGACGCCGATATTTATACTTAGCATGCATATATTTACGGGGTAAATAGGGATAAGGGCGAGCGTTATGTACGCATATCCACCCGATCGGTTGGAGTATAGCACATGATATCGTCCGGACGCGGGATGCCGGACGCGGGATGTGCATATTATGGTTAAATGGATCGGTACGCCGACGCCTCGGCAATATATTTACTTTTTTTTATATATATATATATATATGAGTAAGGAAAGCTAAGAAAGTACAGCATCTGCCCAAGGGCACTTATAGGTACAGGCTATCCTCTTATCTCATCATGCATTCTATAATCCTATGGTATTGTTGTTCATACTTACGTTCTTGTTCGTATTATTATTACTCATGTCTTGCATACTCAGTACATTGCTCGTACTGACCCCTCTTCTTCGGGGGCTGCGTTCATGCCGCGCAGGTACACCCAGGCGGATCGAAGTTAATGTAAAAGATGTTCCAGCGAAGTTGGCAAGCTCCATTTGGCCTGGAGTGAAGCCGAGTCAGAGTATACGTGCCAGGATTCCGATTACGGTTAGAGACTTTGCGGACGTAGTCGTGGGTTTTAGTGAGTCGGTTTGTATTATAATACAAGTTTGTACGATTACGTTTTACTTGATTTAAAAGCAATAAAAGAATGTTTTAGTAATCTTATTGTATACACCTGACTTAGAGGTTCAAAAAAATTTTCAAGTACGTAGTAAGGGTTAGCGGGTTCGCTCGGCTCCGGTTACGGGGTCGGGTGCCCATCACACCCTAATCAAGATTGGGGTGTGACACATACTAACCCGAACCCATACCAACAACATTTCAAGACATTCTAAGCAATTCATACAACATTTCCAACAATCCATAAATTTTCCCAAGCTACCCGCTTGACCCTAACCGAGACACCCTCTAACTTTTTCTTCATTTCCAAATCATGGTTTGTATCCACAATTTACATTCTAACAATGCTATCTCATCAATATACCAATTACATTAAACATACAATAACCTCCAAAAACAGTCCGCAACATTAACAACATCATTTTGAGTCAATAACCATTCATTTCCAACCTAGAATTCATAGCGACGACGACTAAAGCATTAAGCGACATTCATTCGTTCATTGTCATATAATGTGACCCATTTCAATCAACACTACACATACACATATATGGATGATTCCCAATTGTTCTTCACCTTACAATGATCATAATAAACTAACTAAGCATTAATTCATCAATTCAATATCACACCACACACACACACACCACACGGCTCAAGCACCACAAACCTAACTCATCTCCAACATTCCATATTTCATGATTTTCCTCCATTATAGGATACTACAACATGAATACAACCTTCATAACACAAAAACAAGATCAAATCTTACCTTTTTCTCTTCAACTTCCCATAGCCTAGGGTTTCCAAAAGATGAAAAATAATAGGTTGATCGCTCCAACGATGCTTCCACGCTACTTAGGGACCCCAATATAGTGGGTTTACATCAATGGAATAATTTTGGAAGAGCTAAAAATGGGGGTTGATATTGGAGCCGCTGCCGAGAGCTTGATGGAGGGAGTCTTCAACTTTTTTTTTCTCTAAGTGTTAAGTGTGTGGTGAATGAATGGAAGACTAAGTGGTCATCTTTTATCCCTTAAATGGAGTGTACAATTACCTTGGCCCACATTAATGAGTTGGATCACTTAAAAGATGACACAAATTTGGGTGGGGTCCCTCTCCCACTATACACGGCCAACATGGAATTGTGGATGATTTTCATCTTCCAATTTTTATCACTTTTGGTCCCAAATTTTCCTAATTGTTCCATACCAATAAATTCATGCACAACTTATATCTCAAAATAAAATCGAAGGTCAAAAATCCCGACTTTGTATCCCGAAATAGTTTTGTCCTTAATAACATAATTAAATCCGGATTGTTCCAATGTACAAAAATACGGGTTCTAACATTTCTGAACTACCAATCGTAGTTCCTTTTAACACAATTGTTATCCTCTTGAGTGCAAAATATCCTCTTGTCATCACCCTGAGTGTCCTTTAGGTTCGTCATCCTCTCTATCATCCTTTGTGAATTTGACTCGTAGACCTTTCTTGCTCTTTTCATTGCTCTTAAGACATGTTGCTGCATATTTAGGTACGGCGCGAATTTACCCAATACGAGGGATTCAAATTATGGTCTAAAAATATCGTAGTTCCTCTTAACGTAAGGTGCTCTCTTAAGTTCTCTTCCATACTCCCTCTCCGCATGTCTACCTTATGGTGCCCGTATTGTCAATTCGTTTCTACTTCATTCTATTACCTTCCGATATGCCAATACGCCTCGAACTTTATTCCCGAGCTAGTAAATTTCTTCTTTTGGAGCTTGAGACTATCGTAACTCTTTGCAAGTCCAACTCGTTCTTCCCCCTTATTAAGGGGACCCTTATACGCCAATAGTTTCCAAACGTCCATTATCTCCGATAATTATGTGCCGCCCTTCATGACTTTCTTAAACTGAAGTTCCTTCATCACATGGTCTGACGTATCTATCTTCTCGCTAGCTACACTTCTCGTATTTAACTGGAATACTCATAAGGGTATCCAATTCCGATGCTTTCTTTTTCGTACTTCTGTCTTTCATAACTAATAGAGTCCTAGACTCACAAGTTAATGGGGACGTCGAGATTCACTACGTCCTTTATGAAGTTTTCGGTTATACCTAAATCCTTATCTCCTTTCCCAACTTTCTTACCATATCTCTAAGGTTTCTTACCCTAAGTTCTTCTTCGATTTATGTCTATACCGCCGTTCTTGTCAATATTCCTATGCCTTTCCATCCACTACCAATCCTTTCGCCCATTTAGCTCACTTACTCATATCTCTTACTCTTTTACTTTTTCAACACTTTGATCTCCCTGCCTTCCATCTACTCACCTTTCTTCTTTTTCAAATATCGTTGTATTAGGACTTCCCAATCTTAACCGAAAAGGGGAACGACATCGAACTACCTTGTAACGCCGGTACCATATCTTTTGTTTTGTCCCTCGAACTCGTTACCCCGTTCGATTAATGCCTTCCTACACCGCAACATTGGTTGCGGGATACACATACCCACCGATATAGCCATGTATGGGATATCATGTGCATACCTATATACATACATAATTGCTACTATCCTGCTCACAAAATATTTCCAAACGCCATTCAACTTACCCTGCTTCTAGAGCTATGATGCACCTTCTTTCTCTTCACTGGTTCAGTCTGCCTCGTCCTATGTGACCTCTTGAGGTTTCCGCCCACTCTGTATACTCTAATTTCCCTTAGGCCACTCTAGCTTCCCGTTTGGCTCTCCTGTGTTTGACTTTATAGGACTTTTAGTACACTTCCCAGGGGGTCACCCATCTTAAAATTTCTCTCACTCCTCAAAGACGCTTAACCTTGGAACTCGATAAGATACGATGCTTTCATCGCTAGTAAGATAGCGTCCACCTCACCGCATGACCTTCATCACGTAATCTGGAGTAAGTTGAAGTCTTATCAGATTGCGAAACGTTCTCATAACACATCTCCCTCCGAATTAGAAAGGGTCTCTTACTCTTCTGACTCCACAATTACTATTTTAGCCCTTTTTCAATCCTCAATATTAACTTTTCACCTGTGGATATGACTACTTTCCGTCCTAGACTTCTAAATTCCCAAAGGTGATGAACACACCTTGATCGCCGTTACTTATAAATACTTGGTTATCGGCCTTTGGATTTCTGCTCTCATTTTACCTCGTTCCTCATCCTTTCTATAACCGAGTCTTTCACATTCCCGTCACTTATAGTACTCGTATCCTTGGCTACACATGTCATGGCCTATTACTACACTGTTATCTCGCTCTCTTCTTATTTCCTTCTTCCAATTTACCCTTTCTTTTCTTACACTCGCTATCATTTCCGTTATTATATAACCCTTATTCCAAACTTCCCCTACAGAACTTGATAAGCCTTCCTTATTCGTTCTATAGCTCGCTTTCCGTTTCACACTTGCCTTTATACTCTAGCTACATAGATCACACCATAGCTTTGACCACCTTCTCACTAGGCTTTACTTATTTTCATAACAATCCTCATTACATTCACATTATATCATATTCGTAATCAATCCTATAGTATAACACTTCTTAACCCTTTACCCTTTCGGTCCACTTTATTCTTAATATCTCACAATTGTCTTATCAATACATTCGTATCCATCACAATTCTTTTCCTCTGTACTCTTGTCTTAATCATACTATTACTTCCGATTCCGCAATTAATTTTTTTCTCGAGGTCAGCCATACTCGCAACTTAGTCAAATCTTATCATTACTATTGGCATGACCTTTTAAGCCATATCACAAACCTATATCTTATTCTCTCTTTATTTCTAGAAAAATTTTGGCAGAGTTTCCTCTGTAATTGTTACTATCTCAAAACGCACGTTGGAAATACCAACAATGCCTCACGGGGCCAACATATGTATATATATATGTCATATCATATCACGACCACTTTAGGCTCCCAATATCAACAACGATTTAAAAATGATAAACATACCTCGTATGCCCAACTCAAATTGTACCTGTTACACTTTCTTGCTTACTTTCCCTCTTAATCTTCAACTTGTATTTCAATCGTACTTCAATATCTTACCCGACATATATCTTTCATACCTTTGCTTACTGCGTGCTCAGTAACTTCCAATATCGCTAGTCACTTTCTTCGTCGATGCCATTCTTCTGTGAAATCAAAGGTTAGTATAAGGAATCCGATTCCTATGACTTGGCTCTATGGCACGATCTCGGATGTGAAAGAAGAGTAACCACCCTAGATGCCCCGTAGCCTCCCGTTTTTATAAATGTGGCGCGCTTCACACCATAAAACGGGACTCTCGGGACACGACTTTGCGTACAACCCCTAGGACGAATCGCTCGATACCAATTTGTCACACCCCCACTTGATGGGGCATGATGGGCACCCGACCCATACTTAGGGCCGAGCGAACCCGCGATCCTCGTGATACTCATAATCTTCTTGGACTCTTAAATCATGAAATGAATGCATAATGGAAGCTTTTCGAGAGAACAACATGCTTTTCGTCTTTCTCAAATCAAGTAAAATACGTAATCATATGAAATCTATAACATAATGCATAATGATACATCGGCTTACAGAGCCGCTTACGAGACTGACATGCTATATACGTGACTCTGTCTGCAAAGTCTCTCACTTAAACCAAGATACCAAAACATATATACTCTGACACGGCAGCACTCCGGAAGGAAATGAAGCTCGCCAATCCAGTTGGAACATCTTCTACTCATCTGTATACACACATTACGTGGCATGAAACGCGGCCCACGAAGAAAGGGGTTAGTACGGAGTATGTCCGAGCATGTAAAGCATGAAGTATAGTAAAACGAGAATCGTCTTTGAAATAAGGAGTATAGAGAATTAGTACAGTAACCAGAAAACCACAAGGCTTGCCTTTGAAACATAAATCATGCATGTCAATATCATACCCAATTCATTATGGGACTTAGAAACATAAGTGAGTAATCATCTTGTACATATGCATCTATAACGTGTCTCGGCCCTCTAGTGAGGGACTCGGTAAATAAAATCATCATATCATCATATATATATATATATATATACCGTACCCGGCCCTCTAGTGAGGGACTCGGTGAATAAAATCATCATATGCCATCCTGGCCGCCATCCCTATATCATCATATCATCATATATATATACCGTACCCGACCCTCTAGTGAGGGACTCGGTGAACAATGCAGTGAAACTGTGCACGAATACATACCCGGCCCGGGACTCGGTGAAAGATATAATAACATCTAGCACGAGTTGAGTAGTGAGCAACCATATGCATATAAATCAACTTTTAAGACTCAATGGATAAGTAGACAATTCAACGCTCGAGTATCAAACGATAGTCATGATAAATCCGTTCTAAATGCCCTTAGGACTACGTTAAAGAGAGTCTTAGAGATCGTAGACATGTATCAAACCAATCCGAGCCTGCCCATGAAAGTTACGGGCATTAATCATTATAGAATCTTTTACGAACGCATCAAGGCAATCCGAGCCCATTTATGAAAGTTAGGGACCTTATTCGACATAGAATCCTTTAGGAACAAAAACTCTTTATGCAACATTTACTATCCAATCATGCAAAAGACTCAAGGCAACAGCTCGACTATATTGAGAGTGCGAATATCAAGAAGTGAATAAGAATCGTAGACATGCTCGGATCTTAGGAATAGAGTTACCCCAAGGCTCGTATCATATCTTACTTACATCTAAGACATGCCAAAGAAAGAAAGGATAGGCTTTACATACCTGTTCCACCTCTTATTAGCTACGCTTATTCGTCCCAGCTCGTAAGCCTACACTTAAAAGGATTCACACTAACGTTAGACTCTTTATTGCACACTTGTTCCAAATTTCAAATCAAACTACTCTATATTACGCGAAAATCGAAACATCTCCCCTGTTTATATGCCTAGCCCAAAATTACGATTCAGCAACCAATCAACAACAACAATAATACCAACATCAACAACACTATTATTCATACCAACATATTCCATAAACATCCCACACGACGTTTTTTTTCAACATACAACAACAATACGAACTTTGTTCCATCCCAATCAAGGAGTATAATCTCATCAACACGCCAACAATGTTAGATACCATTTTTGTATGCATAAATCAGTCCACCCACACGGCCACAACACGTTCAAAACAGCCCATAAACACAACAACTACAATACAACACTCTATGACCTTTTCTCCATAACTAGTTTCATTTTTTAAGGCTTGCTAGACCTTCAAATAAACTCAACATAAAAGATGGGATAAATAACATACCTTATACTTGAAAAAAACTCAGCCACATCAACCTTTTCCAACACCAAGCTTAAGTAGAAGCAAGAACAATCACCTTTCACGGACTAGTTTGGCGTAACCTTGTCAAATTCTTGATTTATCGGACTATAATGCTTGGGGGAGGTGTATAGAATTTTCTAGGACCCTTTGGGATGTTATTATGCTGAAAAAACGGGGTTGATGGGGTATTTATACCCCTCCTAGGTCGGTTTCACCGACCTTCTCACGTGGGGCGCGCGGAGCCATTTGGCAGCTTAGGGTCTTGCTCTTAAAATGGCCATAACTCTTGATTCCCACATCGTGTGAGGGCCCATGACCTATGGTTGGAAATATATTTTGATTATCTACAACTTTTATTCTTGGTGTTTTTCCAAATTCCAAAATTATTATGCCGTTGTTTCCCCTCCAAGCCAAATCATCCGAAAACGTTTCCTTAAATCGTCCTTTTGGAGGGCTTATGTCCATATTTGGCTTATGGGTCCTTCTTAGGACTTGCTCAACTTTCCATGTACTACTTGTATCACTTATAATATATCCTTTACAAAATTCCGACATGTGGGCCCCACCTTAACTAATGGTTTCGAGGGCTATCATCGAGTGATCATGTTAACCGATTTACTCCATACACTCTCCAAATGTCATATATATGTTCTTATACTCAGATAACATAATCTTCATCCATAATCCCTGTGTAACTCTGCTCTCCCCTGAGCTCATACTAAGCCGTCCACAGTTTTGATAACGCGAAATTTTCCAAGGTGTAACATAGAGAAAATTGGACAGCATCTCCTTTATTTATACGACTTCCTGCATATCATATATCAACTCCCAAACATCAATAATAACATTCACAACATCATAACAATAGTCTTTATTCACCTACATTATCCTTACTTCTCAATTCATTTCCAATCATCCATATCCATGGTCATAGCACACGATTACATTTATTCATATACAATATCTATCCCATGTTCTTAACATAATTTATAACATAACCATAATCACAACACATCAAGAATCATGACTCAATCCAAGCTTTTACTCAAAAATGACACTATTCCCACAATCATGACCTATTTTCTATATTCTTCTACAATCCAAGTGTTTCAACTTCTCAATACCTTAAACAACATGGAAATACCATAAAAATTACCTTATATAGTGTAGGAATGAACCTTGGGTGGAAACACTTCACTTGAGCAAAATCCTAGTTTCACCTTCACTTGGATTCCTTGTCTTGGATGAACTTTAATGGGTTTCTTACACTTGATTCTCTTGGTTTGATGAAGTTGTTCACTAATATCCCTTGAATTCTTGTGGGAGAAGTGTGGAGAAATGTTCTACCGAGAAGGAGTGAAGGAAATGAAATGAAATAACTTGGACCCTTGTTAATAATACTCAAATCATCCCCGCTCTCCAAATCTACGGACCAACATTTGGTCGGTATAAATTTCACTGACCGTATGTCTGGCCGTAGATTTGGTCTAGTGAGGCTAGCCATCTGGGATGATTATACGGCCAAACATACAGCCAGTATAATTTATACGGCCAGTATGTTGGGCCATATAATGCCTAGTTCTTCCGAACTCATTCTCGTCGACTCGTTTGATTTCCAATACTTATGGAACCTTCTTAACACTTGTTTATCACCTTATTAACAATCTAAGGAACATTATAACTCTTCTCCAAAGCATCAACAATCATCATTGACTTGTTACTTGTAAATCCTTTCCAATACATATCGCATGCCTTACCTTCTCTTGGCAAACATTCTCCTCTTACCTCGAATGCCTTTGAAATCTTAATTAGGGTCATCAAATGTCATTCCTTACTTATTGAAATACTGTACACTTCGTGCTTTTCGTTAGTCTATTCACTGTGCATCAATGGAAAATTTCCCGAGGTGTAACATTCTTCCCCCCTTAAGAACATTCATCCTCGAATGTTAAATCCTCGGGGATTCTATAAAAATTTCGCCAGAGTTTCCCATCATGATCTTTATGTATCATCTTGGATCTCTTCCGGGGGTTGAAATAAGTGCGGGTACTTGGATTTCATAATTTCTTCCGCTTCCTATGTCATCTCTTCTCGGTTATGGCAACTTCTTTATTTCTAAGCCTCCGTACTTGCCTATCTAATATGGCAATGGGTACCTCTTCATAAGTCAATTTTTCTGTCACTTGAACATCATTTACTGGCACGATCCTAGTAGGTGTTACACCTCGGAAAAAAAAATTTCCCGTTGGAACGCAAGTGGACGAACTAGTGATGAGAGCGAGGAGTGCGAGTATATGATGTTTCATGGGCAATGTATGTAAATGGATGGGAATGAATAGAATAAAAAGTCTAGAAATGTGAAAAAGTTGAAAGTTGGAAAAAGCGCCCGATAGTCGTGAAGTCCAAATACGGACCGTAAAGTGGAATACGGTCCGTAAATCGCAGTGTCGTAAAATGGCATGCAAAGGTTTCAACTTTCGCCGGTGGAGAAATGGTTAAATACGACTGGTGGACGGACCGTAAAGTGAAATACGGCCCGTAAACCATGGTCGTAAATCACCATGCACATCTTTGCCAAAGTTTCGGATTCAGCTTAAGGTTAAAGACGACCACGAGGGACGGTCCGTAAAGTGGAATACGGACCGTAAACCTCCATGGACGACCTTTGTTCACCTCGGCATGATTTCCAATTCATTAAATATGAGGACCAAGACTTATTTTATTTCATTTTCTACACTACACCACTTCTCTCTAGAATCTCTCTCTACATTTATTACACAAGTTTTCAAGGGTATTTGAGGATCAACAACATTAAATAAGTGAATCAAGAGTAAAGGAAATCATCAAAGATCATCCAAGTCAAGAAATCCAAATGGAGAAAAACTAGGGTTTTGCTCAAAGAGGAGTATTAGCAACCAAGGCTTGTTCCTAAAACATCTAAGGTAAGATTTATGATATTTATATGTTGTTTAAGGTATTTGGGAGTTTAAATACTTGGTCATTAAAAGAAAATAGCAAAATGGATTATGAATGATGAATAGTGACGTTTTGAGACATAGTTGGAATTGAATCATGAATCTTTGTTGGGTTGTGATATAAATGTGTTATAAATGACCTATAGACATGAAATGAGTGTTGGATACGAAAGAATATGACGATGGATCTTAGTCATGATTATGGGAATTTGAGGTGAATTATGAAATGCGAATCACATGAATGAATGATGATTGTTGTTAATCATATTGTGAGGATTATTATGAATGTTGGGAGTCGATATGGAATATGGCGGAAAGTAGTATAAATAAAGGAAGCGCTGCCCAAATTTCTATAGCTTTAGTAAGTATGTGTTTTTACGATGACATAACTAATGTCGATATGAATTCCATTGAAGGTATAGACAAGCGCATTAAGGAGAACGAACAAGCGATAGAGTAGCTAAGCGACAAAGGTATGTGAGGCTAATCCCTTTCCTTCTAAGGCATAAGTCCCATGGCATGAATTTCCTCTTTTACTATGAATGTTCCATCTCCAAGAAAGTTAAGAGTCCTCTCTCATGAATAGCTATACGAGATAAGAAATATAAGATGAATACGAAAATGAGGATAGCAAGCTAAAGTCTAGAAATGCTATAGCCTATGATATGATGCCTCTAAGAAGCTAATGATGACCTTTATGTAATTTAACGATATTGATCATTGTGCACACTCACCTTATGCTTGTTCCTTCAAGGTGAGGCGAGAATACGTAAGAATGCTCATAATGACATCGGGGTCCACGACCTTACGTCACCCCGATAAAGTATGAATAGCTCAATTCTCTTTTGTATGTTTTGTGGCTGCCTTGGACGTGTTATATTGCATGGAAATGGATAAAAATCATGAAGAGTTGTGTGTTGTAAGTTGTGGCCGTGTGTAGTATGTTATGAGTATGTGTGTGGTTGTGTTGGAGTGAAGAATTAATTGTATGTAGCTTGTTTGTGTGTTGTTGTAATGTGTAGAAGATGAATGAGTTCATGAGAATAGATGTTGATGTTGGGCGTGTGGGCTGGTTGGTATCAGAAATGAATTGATGTTATTGAATATTTTGGTAGGTCGATGAATTCACGAATTATATGATGTAAAAATGATGGTTAATGATCAAGTTGAAGCTTGGCCGGAATGTGAATTTTGTTTTGAAAGTTAATATGGTTCTAATATGTTCTTTTATATTTATGAAGCTAGTGTGGAAATGTATGGAATTGGGCGTAAGAGGTGGGAAAAAAAGAAAAAGCGTTTTTTATCGTATTAATTTGTTGGAAGATTTGGGGTTTC
>NW_026718240.1:0-14278 GCF_029784015.1 Lycium ferocissimum
GCTCCCATTTTTGGAGCCATGGCCGAATACTACTATATCTCTCTCTTCATCTTTTTTTTTTTTTTTCCTTTCTTATTTCTTCAACTAAAAAGATGACCTCAAATATATATATGCATGTCTCCCCCTACTTTCCATATTTATTAGTTAGTCCCTCAAGTATGGTCTTATGTCCCTCTTCTTCCTCTTCTAGAGCTTTCTTCTTTTTTTCTTGATTTTTTTTTCCTCTCTTTCTTTATTTTTCTAGACTTTTCTTGAAATTTCTTAAAATTTAATCCAAGAAGACTAAATGTCTTGCCACATAAGCTTTGGCCCCTTTTCAAGACTTTTTCTTGAACTTGGTGAAATTACTATTTTACCCTTGACTTTCCTTAATATTACCATTTTGTCCCTATCCTTCCACATTATTTTCACGGCCCATTTTGCGAATTTCTCTTCTTGCCCCTAGCCTTTTTCTCAATATTTCCGTCAATAATATTCATAAATAATATTCATAACCAACTCGTTCATTAAAATTATTTTAGATCGTAGTCTTGTCCTTAACTTTCCCGACGACTTTGGAATATTCCAACGTAAAAGGACGGGCTATAACAGTTCGCTCGGCTCCGGTTACTGGGTCGGTGCCCATCACACCCTAGTGAGATCGGTGTGACAGTTGTGATGCGTAGAAAATAAATGAAAATGTTGGAACTTGAATGTTGATGCTATGGCCGTATACGCTTTGTATGCCAAGGGAGAACTAGTTTTACTTAGCATGTTTTGGGTGATGTTGTTGTGAATTCTACTTATATAAAATGAAGCTTTAATAATCCAAGTTAAGGTTATAGTTGTGTTATAGCTCGTACTTTGTACGTTTGGATATTCCAAAGTCGTCGTGGAAAGTTAAAGGCGAGACCATTTTCAAAAATTATTTTAGTGGACGAGTTGTTGTAAATATTATTTATGAAGGTTATTGGACGGAAATATTGAGAAAGGCTAAGGGCGAGAAGAGAAATTCGTAAAATGGACCATGGGAATAATGCGGAAGGTTAGGGACAAAAATGGTAATATTGAGAAAGTTGAGGGGCAAAATGGTCATTTGCCATATTGGCCATGTGAGGAGAAAAGATGACAAAGTGAGTCATCTTTTATTTAGAAAATTCAAAGAAAAAGGGAAGAAAACTCTAGAAAAGAAAACTCAAGAAAAGGAAGAAAATTCTAGAGAAGGAAGAAGGGCAAGTGAACATACTTGAGGGACCTATGTACAAATACACAAATATGATGGAGGATATATATATATGTAGTCATCTTCTAATTCAAGAATAGCAAGAACAAAAAAAAAAGAAGAGTAGGGAGAGGAGAAGAGAGGTCACGGCCAAAGGGGCAAAAATTTAGCCCCTTGAAGTGGTGATCAAAAAATTATTTCTTCCACTTTTCCTACCTAATGGAAGATCCTCTACGACGTGGAGTAAGTGTTGGAGCAAGTAGAAGGCTTTTTGATGTTATATGCCGCCCTAAATCAAGTGGGAAGTTGAAGAAAAAGGTAAGGTTTTATCCTTTTGTGAGTTGTGGATGGTTTGTATATGTTGTGGGTTGAAGAAATGAATGAAATAAATGAAAATATATGTGCTACATGTTGGCCGAAAATATGTGAGGAGTGGGATTGAAATGATGAATTAATATTGTTTAGTATTTTGATTGTTATCATAGTCATGGATAATTTGTATATGTTGTAATGTCAAGAAGTGAATAAAGTTCATAGAAGAATAAAGTTGATGTTGGGACCGTGCATGTGTAACATGGTATGGAGAGAATGGACTAATTTTATGCAATGTGTTTGTTGACGTTGTAATATATGGAAATGGATGAAAAACATGAAAACATGCATGTTGGAATGGTGGTCGTGTGGTTGTAAGTGAGCCGTGCGTGTATATAGTGTTGCATGGAAGATTGAATTAATTTCATGTAGTGTGTTGCTTGTCATGGTAACGCATAGTAACTATGGAAATTCATGAAAATCTAAGCATAGTGGTTGTGGCCGAATGGTATATGATTTGATAAGTTATGGTAAATTGATGTTACTTGATATTTTAGTTGTTGTGTTATAGATTATGTGACGCGAAACGAAGGTTGTCGTTGAAGTTAGCATGTATGAATGATGATGAAATGTATGGCTACGGTTGAAGTCGAAGGTTTCAAATGAAGTAGCATGTTGATTAACTTGTTGGAATATTATGTGAATTGAAATATGATTGTTGGTTGTGTTGTGAATATTGTGGCCGAGTTCTATTCTCGGGTTGTTGGTTGATTAAATCGGCCAAGTTTAACTTGGTGGCATGATATATTTACGGGGGGAGGTCTTGCCGAAATTTCGGCGAGACAAGAACCAATTCAAGATTAGAATTTCAAATCTCATGAATAGTAATGCGGTAAGCTTGACCAAAGTGAAAATTGTGGCGAGATTGGAACGAAGATTTGGAGCTCGGCAAGGAGCGGAAAAAGGTATGTAAGACCTTACTATCTTACTTTGGCATGTCCTAGACGTATAGGCTCGATTTCGCGACTCGGGGATTTTCCTAACCCGGAAATCCGCGATTGAAATAGTTACTATTCATTCGATGAGATTGAACCAAAAGTGTATAGATTGTGAAAGGATTGTCTGAACATCCTAGAACTTGCAAGGATGAGATCCGAGTACTCTAAGACTTTCATAAGCAATATCATGAGACGTATTATATGTAAATTGTGTACGCCGCCTCATTCGACCGAGGTGGGCCCACTATTCCCGGATTCCCTCTTATTGTTCTATTAAATTCATTTTCGTACTATAGTAAATGAAAGTTTTTGGTTATCTTTTCGACTACAAAGTGATAATTATTTTTATTAAACCCTTGCCGCCAAGGCATGATTTTCCTTCCTAAAAATTTATAAATGTTTTCCAAATTATTCATTTTTCTCTAAAAACCTAGTTTTATAATATTGGAAATCCTACAAACTAAAACAATGACTATAAACCTATGACGACTATGAATCTATGATGCACTATGATCCTACGATGACTAGGATGGCTATGATCCTATGATATCCGTGATTATGTTTTACTATGACACGCTATGACACGCTCTATGCTCTCTTGATAATGTCCATGATTTCATTCCATGTCTCTTCTAATGATATTTGTCCATTGTTAATCTTGCCTTAAAATACTCATTCCTCAGAGACAAAGCGATCCCGAGTTAATCCATAATGTAATCGGAGATCACCGACCTTACGTCACTCCGATGGACACGATTTCCTTTGGGCTCCCTGCATGCTATGGTATATATAAAGATATTTAAAACTGTATTTGGGGTAAACTGGGGAAAAGGGCAGAGCGCTATAGGCGCTGGGTTACTCACGGTGCATGTATCCGTACTTGACTTGATATCATCCCGGACGCGGGATGCCCGGACGCGGGAATTATACTATGTGGCGAGCCGATATATTCGGTACTATGATATACTATGCTATGCTATGATGCTATGATATACTATGCTATGCTATGATACTATGATTTACTATGTTATGCTATGATACTATGATATACTATGCTATCTTATGATACTATGATATACTATGCTAAGCTATGATATATTGTGATACTATGATCAAGTAAGCATGCATGGCATCCGCCCCAGGGGGCACTCATATGCACGGAGTTACTCGATATTCTATGATATATTCTATGTTCTCTATGCAAGTATATGATCTCTATGTTATTATTCATGTCTTACATACTCGATTTTACATTGTTAAAATGACGCCCCTTCTTGCGGGCGACGCGTTTCATGCCGCGTGTACCCCCGAACGAGTAAAAGTTATTATAGAAGATGTTCCAGCAATGTTGGCAAGCTCCACTCACCCTGGAGAGTTCTTTGAGTCGCATACACGTGCTATGGTCCATGATTACGGTTAGAGACTTTGCGGACGAGTCGTGGGTTTAGAGTGTCGACCTAAAAACAGAGTTCCATTGGTTGATGTGTTATTCACTCTTAAAAAGAAAATTTACTATGTATTTTACTTTACATTGTCCTATGATTCCAAGAGAACATGTGTGTACTAAGAGTTAGCGGGTTCGCTCGGCTCCGTACACGGGGTCGGGTGCCCATCACACCCTGATCAAGATTGGGGTGTGACAAGTTGTGTGGGCTGAATTGGAAGAAAATGTGATCTTCATATGGTTCCTTGAATTTATGGAAATGAAGTTGTAAATGTATGTATCGTTGACATAATTTATGAATGCGGAAGAAGGAATGGTGTTGGCAATGTTCTTGTGGCTTTGGAAGATTTCGGGTAAGATGACCTATTGTTTGAGTTGTCTTGAAGATTGTGTGGATTACTTGGAACGTTCTTAAATCATGTTTGAATGGCCTCGGATTACTACTTGAATATGTAGCGGTGATGTTAGTTTAAGTATATGAAGCTAAATTGAATACAATTGGAATGTTGTTGAGATACTTGAAGAAGGGTTATTGGCATTATAATGTATTTTGAATGGATTGTTTGTATTGTTGGGTTGTTGTTGTCGATTTGTTGGCGAGTTTCATTCTCGGGTTTTCTGTGGTATTGCTGGCCGAGCTAGAATCTCGGGGGTGCTATATGTATAGGGGAGGTGCTGCCGAAATTTCCAGGGATAAAGTGAAGACTTGGAGTCGACTTCTCCAATGCTTATGGCTAATGTTGGATGTCCGATGACATTTTGTAGATCGCGAGAAGCTGAGACGCAAGTTGGGATTAGCTTAAAGGGCGGCCAAGGTATGTAAAGCTTACCCTTTCTCTCTCTTGGCATGTCCTAGATATATTAGGCTTGAATTTGGACCTCGGGGACAACTCTACTCTTCGGAATCCACGTCCGAAATTGCCCCTTTTTCTTTCGGTAGAATTGAATTAATTATCGCTAATGGTTGGAAAAGTTGTCTAAACACCTAGAACTTGAACCAATGGGACCCGACTATCTTAATACTATCATGAATGATATTATGAAGTGTAAAATACGTAAATTGGGTATGCCACCTCATTTGACCCAAAGTGGGCCCACAATCCCGAGACCTATGTATATTGTTTTATTTGCCTCATTTCCGTGCGATAAATAATGAGAACCTTTGGCTAATGTTCCGAGTTTGTTATAAATATTTGGTAATTCAGATATAAGTATTCCGGTTGGACTAATCGATATAAACGCTTCGGTACGTATGATCCGATTTGAATATTTTGATATAAGCATTCCGATGTAAGTATTTCGATATAAGCATTCTGATATAAGCATCCTATTCTGATATATGTATGTTCTGACATAAGTATTCCGATCCAAGTATTCCGGTATAAGCAATCCGATATGATAACTCCGGTATGAGTATCCTGGTATGAGTGTCTGATACAAGTATTCTGCCATAAGTATTTGGGTGTGAGTCTGTTGACTCGAGTATTCGATATAGGTGTCTCTGTAGGTCTTACGTTCTTCATGTACGATCTCGGATCGCTTAAAAAGTCCGAAGAGGTTTCTGTATTTTAAAATGCTCATAACTTTCCGATACTAACAGATCACGGTCCAGATTGTCAAAATCACTTTTCATATGCGTACAAACATACCCCGGCCCTCTAGGGAGGGACTCGGTAGATAAGATCATCATATGCACGTCAATTATCAGAAAATCATATGTGAGTTTGAAGAAAACATGTGTAATGATCCAAATATCAAAATACTTCGAGTAGAGTGCAAATCATGCATAGGCTCTTAGAACGGTGGTCGCCCGCCCGTCGTTGGCGCCACACCACATCATACTCCAGAAGTTTTCAGATCTCCGTATCCCCGTCACCCACAATCACATAACCACGGTACCCGGCCAAAGGGGACTCGGCGTACCGGACACATCATAACACCATTTTCCTCGGTTCCCGGCCAAAAGGGGCTCGGCGAACCGGACACATCATACTCCGGAATTATAACATAATGCGCACGATAACAACCGGCCCCGGGACTCGGTGAAAGAAGTGACCATAGTGCACGAGCAGAGTCGTGAGAAACCATATGCAATCTTTAAAACATTTTCCAAAAATGTAACGAAAAATCATAACAAATTATCATTTAAGGATCAAGACTTAATCATGTCAAATGTCTTTCGGACGACCTTTGGAGACGTATCAAATATCTTAAGCATATCACGGAATCGTAGGAACTATATGTATTAAAATCATTTTCATAACTCGTCGAATAAGTAGGAGGTCCACATGCGGAAATCGGAATGAAATAGTATTAATTTTTTTCTCAAAAATCATTAGGAATAGTATAAAAGAGCCGCGGGCCCCACGGGCGGGTGCCTACCCCCATCCGAGCCCGGCTACGAGAGGTAGGGGAAAGTTATGTCTTATGAGTTTACCTATTATGTTTTGGGGCGTTCCGAGGTCGTATACAAAAGTTATGGACGTTCGAAGTTCGGAACCTTTTGTAGCGAAATTCTTTATAAGGCTTCTAAAATCTAATCCTTTAGAATCATAAGAATCTTAGTTTAACTAAATGACTTGCGAACATCAAGAAATGAATAAACTCATATGGTTGCTCGGATCACGGTGAATGGAATTGCCTCGGGAACATATCATAGCCTATTCATACTAAGACATGCCAAAGAAAGAAAGGTGAGCTTTACATACCTTGGCCGCCCTTTAAGCTAATCCCAACTTGCGTCTCAGCTTCTCGCGATCTACAAAATGTCATCGGACATCCAACATTAGCCATAAGCATTGGAGAAGTCGACTCCAAGTCTTCACTTTATCTCTGGAAATTTCGGCAGCACCTCCCCTATACATATAGCACCCCCGAGATTCTAGCTCGGCCAGCAATACCACAGAAAACCCGAGAATGAAACTCGGCCAACAAATCGACAACAACAACCCAACAATACAAACAATCCATTCAAAATACATTATAATGCCAATAACCCTTCTTCAAGTATCTCAACAACATTCCAATTGTATTCAATTTAGCTTCATATACTTAAACTAACATCAATGCTTACATATTCAAGTAGTAATCCGAGGCCATTCAAACATGATTTAAGAACGTTCCAAGTAATCCACACAATCTTCAAGACAACTCAAACAATAGGTCATCTTACCCGAAATCTTCCAAAGCCACAAGAACATTGCCAACACCATTCCTTCTTCCGCATTCATAAATTATGTCAACGATACATACATTTACAACTTCATTTCCATAAATTCAAGGAACCATATGAAGATCACATTATCTTCCAATTCAGCCCACACAACTATAACCTTAACTTGGATTATTAAAGCTTCATTTTATATCGTAGAATTCACAACAACATCACCCAAAACATGCTAAGTAAAACTAGTTCTCCCTTGGCATACAAAGCAGCCCATACGGCCATAGCATCAACATTCAAGTTCCAACATTTTCATTTATTTTCTACGCATCACAACAACACAAAAACATTCTAAATTCACTCAACTCTCTACTCCTACATAACACATACTATACACGGCCAACATCACACTTGTGGCTCAACTCCAACATCCATATCTTCATGTTCTTTATTCATTTCTACATTCCACAACATGCACAAACACATTTGAAACATGTAGAGAGGATCAAAACTCACCTTATTTCATCCACCTTTGTTGCTCGGCTAGAGTTGTTCTTGGGAAACAAATGGTTTTCTTCTTCTAACAACTCCTCCACGTCGACGAGAGCCTTCTAATTAGTAAGAAAACATGAAGAAAGAAATTCTCCATGATCACCTCAAGGGGGCTGGTTCGGCCAGCCCCTTATCCGTTCTTCCTCCTCTCCTTTTTCTTGTTCTTTCTTATTCTTTCTCTCTTGTTTCTTCCATGATGAACACTCCTCTCTTATATATATATAAGTATCACATGACCATGCACATGCCTCATCTTTATTTCCAATTTCTCTAGAGTTTTCTTGATTTTTCTTTCTTTTTCTTGAAATTAATCCACCTTATAATTTAGCACATGGAAATTAATTAAACTAAATGGGCTTGGCCATGTAGTTGGCCGGCCACCCCATCTCTTTTGGGCCTAATTTTCTCTTATTCCTTTGAGCCCAATTGGTGAAAATTCTTGTCTTGTAATTCCCGAAACAAATTTCCAAAATTCCAATTTTGCCCTTGGCCTTCCTCCGTATTTCCACACCATTACTTTTCATGAACAACACACGTATGTCTTAATTCCAACCAACATATAACCTTATTCTTTACAAATCGAAATTATTTCGCATTTTCCGAATATGCAAAAATGCCGGATATAACATCCTTCCCCCTTTAGAACATTCGTCCTCGAATGTTCGACTAGCCTCACGGGCTCTCATAAGCATCTCGGGGAGCTCCTTTATATAGCCATTTCCATCCTTCATACCATCCTTTTTGCTATCCAATACCATTCTCTTGTCATACTCTTTTTTTCTTCATACCCATCCATTTTCTCAAGGCGTCGTGTCATTCAAGGTTTTTGCCGAGACTTCTCACACTTGCCTCAAACGCCATTCTAACCCTCATACACTTATTGTTGATTTTTTTCGATCTCACTAACTTACTTCGGGGAAAGGGGCCCCGTTGGTAGCCCAAATGTCCATACCAAATACATTATCATACCAACTGTTCCTGTCCCGCTCTTGTATTTCTCTTACTCGCTTCCCCCCTTTAGGGGTATGCTTATACCATCATCCATTCGTACCTGTTTCTTATTTTTCTATAACTTAGCCGTTCATAATCCTACCGCTTATGGTACTCGTGCCCTCAGTCATACATCATAACCTACTACTACATTGCTGTCTGGTTTCCTTTTTATTCCTTTCTTTCCGTTAACTCCTTCTCTTCGCCGACCTAATTCACACCGTCCTACGTGTCCTTTTAAGGTTTCTAGCCGCTCCACATACTCTAGTCTCTCTTAGATTACTTCGATTTCTTATTCACTCCTTACGCTTGAATTTGTAGGATTTTCAGAAAACTTCCCAGGGGGTCACCCATCATGAAATTTCCCTCACTTCAGCACGCTTAACTTTGGAGCTTTGATGGAATACGACGCTTTAACGCTTCCTGACCGCGTCTTTCTCACCGCACGACCTTCTACACATAATATTGAGTACGTCGGAGTTTTATCATATTCCCAAAACGCCCTCACGACACATCCGGGCAGCTGTCTTATTATCACGTTCCCATTCGTCACAACTCTTTTTCCTCCCAAATTTCCTTACTACCATATTTCCACCAACGTCTTATTTACTATTTCGCCGCTTATTCCACAGTTAACTTATTCCTAGAGGGCAGCCGTAGAAAAATTTCGGCAGAGTTTCCTCTATATTTCTCACTATCCCAACACCTGCACGCAGGAAATACCAACAGTGCCTCACGGGGCCATCATCATATATACACATCACATTATATTGTATCGTATCATAGCCACACAGGGCTCTCAGTATTCATAAAAGGCTGAAAATTTTAAATTTACCTCATAGGCTCAACACGACTTCACGTGTCACATTTTCTTGCTTACCTTCCTTTTCGAGTTTTCAACTTTACCTTTCAATTGTATGCCAATACCTTACTTGGCATCTATCTTTCGTATCTTTACTTACCTCGCGTGCTTTGTAACCTTCCATACCACCGGTCGCTTCCACTCGTCAACATCGGTCCTTCCGCCGAAATCAAAGGTTAATGTCGGGAATTTTCTATAATTTGGCTCTACAAAGACGATCTAAGATGCCAAAGAAGAGTAACCATCCTAAATGCCCCGTAGCCTTTCATATTATTCCCATGACGTCACTTTGCAAATTTCCCTTCTTGCCCTTAACCTTTTTCAATATTTCCATACTAATAATGTTCATAATTAATATTCGCCAACGACCTCTGCACAAAAATAATCTTAGAAAATGGTCTAACCCTTAACTTCTCGCAATTATCCCGACTCATCCGAACGCATAAAATACGGGATTTAACATCCTCCCCCCCTTTAGAACATTCGTCCTCGAATGTTCAACTGACCTTATGGGGTGATATAATGCTACGGGAGGATCCCTTCGTACCATTGCCCTTTTTCTTCGTACTCATTCTTATTAAGTCCGACATGATATAAAGAATTTCGCTACAAAAGGTTCCGAACTTCGAACGTCCATAACTTTTGTATACGACCTCGGAACGCCCCAAAACATAATAGGTAAACTCATAAGACATAACTTTCCCTACCTCTCGTAGCCGGGCTCGGATGGGGGTCGGCACCGTCCGTGGGGCCCGCGGCTCTTTTATACTATTCCTAATGATTTTTGAGAAAAAAATTAATACTATTTCATTCCGATTTCCGCATGTGGACCTCCTACTTATTCGACGAGTTATGAAAATGATTTTAATACATATAGTTCCTACGATTCCGTGATATGCTTAAGATATTTGATACGTCTCCAAAGGTCGTCCGAAAGACATTTGACATGATTAAGTCTTGATCCTTAAATGATAATTTGTTATGATTTTTCGTTACATTTTTGGAAAATGTTTTAAAGATTGCATATGGTTTCTCACGACTCTGCTCGTGCACTATGGTCACTTCTTTCACCGAGTCCCGGGGCGGTTGTTATCGTGCGCATTATGTTATAATTCCGGAGTATGATGTGTCCGGTTCGCCGAGCCCCTTTTGGCCGGAATCGAGGAAAATGGTGTTATGATGTGTCGAGACGCCGAGTCCCCTTTGGCCGGGTACCGTGGTTATGTGATTGTGGGTGACGGGGATACGGAGATCGAAAACTTCTGGAGTATGATGTGGTGTGGCGCCAACGACGGGCGGGCGACCACCGTTCTAAGAGCCTATGCATGATTTGCACTCTACTCGGCAAGTATTTTGATATTTGGATCATTACACATGTTTTCGAAACTCACATATGATTTTCGATAATTGACGTGCATATGATGATCTTATCTACCGAGTCCCTCCCTAGAGGGGCGGGGGTATGTTTGTACGCATATGAAAAGTGATTTTGACAAACGGGACCGTGATGCGGTAGTATCGGTTAATGTCGGCCACTATGGTATGATCCGCTTTACGTATAGATGTATGATTTGTATTTTTCACGTGCACCCCTCGACACTGTCATTATGTTCACTTTTACCCCTTTCTCGCTTATGATCTCATTTTTCGCATTTCATGCTTTACATACTCAGTACATATTCCGTACTGACCCCCTTTCTTCGGGGGCTGCGTTTCATGCCGCGCAGGTACACCCAGGTGAGCTAAAGATAATTGCAGGAGATGTTCCAGCGGGATTGGCGAGCTCCACTTGTTCCGGAGCGCTGCCGGGTCAGAGTTTGTTCGTGTTATGATATCCGAGTCGTGTTAGAGACTTTGCAGACAGGGTCGTGTGTGTAAGGTGTCCGTTGTGAACGGCTCCATAAGCCGTAGTATCGTTATATGTGGATTTACAGATTTTGTACGGTTCTGAGTTTGTCTAATTTGAAAAAGACATAAAGTATGTTTGTTCTTTTAAAAATTTTCGTTATCGCTTATGATCCGGTTAGGGCCTATTATGATTACGAGTATTATGATAGTTAGAGGGTTCGCTCGGCCCTAGATAAGGGTCGGGTGCCCATCACACCTTATCGAAAATTGGGGTGTGACAATAGGTAATGAAAGGGTGTGGTAAATTGATTTTATTTAGTATTTTAGTTGTTGTATTGTGAATTTCATGATGAAAAACGAAGGTCTAATGGTTGAAAATGAAATGGAAATTGGTTATGGGTTATTGGAGAAGTCAATGTAATGTTGGCATGGTTCCTAGTATTTACATGAATAATATTGTTAATGTGTGATGGTTATATTTCATGAGTATGGAAGGAAGGAAATGTTGTTGGATTATGTAAAAAGAGCTACTAATGTTGGAATCCATGTTGAATGGATTGTTGATGCTGTTGGCACAATTGTTGGTATTGTTGTTAATAATTTGGCCGGGTTGAATTCCCGGGATTGTTGTTGATCGAAATTGGCCAAGATAGATTCTTGGGGATGGTGTATTTACGGGAGGAAATGTCGCCTAAATTTCTATGGAGACAAAGTGTTGCTTTTAAAGAATCAACTCCTAAATGCCCTAATTAATGTTTGGGTGAATGTGACCAACTTGTAGATTTTTGTTACATCCGGCAATTTTGCGTATTTGGAAAACTTGGAATTTACCTTGACTTGTAAGGAATGAGGTCAAGTTTGGATTTTTCTTAGTATGTGCACGTCGGTTATGGAAGTTTGAATGCGGAAGCCATGGAGAAGGCGTAAGGGCAAATTTGGAATTTTGGAAATTTGTTTCGGCAAGTACAAAACAAGAATTATAAGGAATTGGGCTCAAAGAAAAACAAGAGAAATTAAGGCCCAATCCATATAGTGGCCGGCCATGGTGCCATAAAATAGCCAAGCCCATGATTAAATTGTCATGTGATGATCATGTGCTTTAATAATATAAGGAGCTAGCATGTAGAATATTCAAGAAAACAAAAGAAAAATCAAGAAGAAAAGAGAAAGGCCATTCGGCCGAATGAGAAAGAGAGAAAAGAAAGAAGAGAAAATTCTTGGAGCTTGATTGTTGATTCAAAAACTTGGTTCTTCTTGGATTCATACTGTCACGACCCAGCCCCGTGGGCCGTGACCGGTGTCCTAACTGGACACCCATACGTACCTACCTAACCGATCCGGCATACCACATAGTTAATCCGATTGATCATACATAAATTCGTACAGATATAAGGTACTTCGCATGAAAACATATACATACATAAACATACTTAGACCCGCACACTAGCCACCGAGGCTATCATAACGAACGTAGTCGCAAACTCGAACATACGTACCGACCGGTGACAACCCACAACCCACAAACATGTCTACGGGCCTCTAACATACGACGACGAGAATCGAGGAAGAAGGGACGGGCCCCGCCGTACCCAAATGATCATATATACGGAACAAACGAGACAACGGAAGATATATACCAAAAGTATCGGCTCCGGATCAAAGGAGCTCTCCAAAATGCTAATCGATTGACCTAAACTGGCGGCGTATCGCGCGGCGCGTCTGTACCTGTGGGCATGTAACACAGCCCCCCGAAGAACAGGGGGTCAGTACGAAGATGTACCGAGTATGTAAAGCGGAAACATAACATACATAATTAAAATAACCGGAGTCAGATATGTAAAATCGTAACGGGACGAGTACCAAAAATAGGGCGGACGGTGGATTCTTAGCGGAGTCGGACTTACGAGAGCGTACGGACGGACTCTCGGACGTAACCGTAACTCAAATGTACGACGAGATCGGTGTCCGAATCAGATTTTCGAAGTGTGACGGATAATTATGATACAAATCGGACATACGACGCGCAATCGTAATCATGCATACGCGAGTCATAATCATATACATACATACATACGTATATCAAATCCCAATCACATACGGACAGATCCCGGCCCCTTAATAAGGGACGCGGTAACGAACCCGGCCCTCGTAGTACGGGACGCGGTGGACGTACGAATCGTATCAAACGCCATCCCGGCCGCCATCTCCGTAATATCACATAATCGGATCATAATCGTATCATATCGGATACGTACGTATCCCGGCCCGCACATCCGAGGGACGCGGTGAACAATGCAAGGTGCACGAATTACGTAACCCGGCCCGGCGCGGTGAAGGAAGCGTTGAGGGCATCCACGAACGGACAAATGAGAAACCATATGCATACGTACCGACATACGTACTTAATAAACCGAAATAGTTCGTAAAACGGATCAAATCGAGTAATCGATTATATCGAACGCAGTGTCCGAGTAATCGTTCCAGATATCGGACTAATATCAAGATTCAGATAGATGGTCATAATACTCATTAGTTAGCGGACGGAAACATAAGTAAGAGTTACTTAGGAAGAACGGACAGAAATAGATCAATTTGAGCCATACCGGGAATATCAGGGTTTTGTGGGCCCACCTCGGACCCAAACATAGTAGAATACATAAATTACGGATAATAAACCTTAGGGAGTCGTCCATAACCATCTTAGAGTGTTTCGACTCCCTTTATGGAAGTTGCGTACTCATAGGTCAATTTAGAGGAAATTGGTTCAATCTTACTGAATGATTTGGCGCTATTTTCAATCTCAAATTCCGAGAAGCGAAGTACAATCGAGGCTCACTTTCAAGCCTCGTTACCCTCGTAACATGCCAAAGAAAGATAGGGAATGCTTTACATACCTTGATTGTGCCTT
>NW_026718241.1:0-12621 GCF_029784015.1 Lycium ferocissimum
TGTAGATCTTACATTTATGCTAATGACCGTACTAATAAGTGAATGATTAATGTAGTTTATGAATTTGGAAGGTAGAAACGTGTTGTCGTTGTCCTTGTTGAACTTGGAAGGTTTCGGATAGTGTTGTATGAAAGAGGGGCTGATTTGAAGCTTAATGTGATTTCAATATGTTTTCTTGAATACATGGAAATGATGCTGTTAACATATAAGATTGAATGTAGGTTTGGATATCCTGAACTACCTATCGATATTGTTATTGTGATTGTTGGTTTGGGTGTTGTGATTTGGGCCGAGCCATAATTCTCGGGACGGTGTACTTACAGGGGATGTGCTGCCGAAATTCCGGCAGAACATAAGTGAATGCGTTTGAAAGGTTAAGGCAAGTATTTGATAATGAAACTAATGAGTGGATGAATTCTCGTGCATGTAGACTATCAAGTTTGGATGGACAAGCGTAGCAAGGAAGGCGCGGCCAAGGTATGTAAAGCTCACCTTTCTTTCTTTGGCATGTCTTAGTACTATTAGGCTATGACCCGAGCCTTGGGGTTATTCCACTCTTAGAATCCGAGCTTAGGTATGTACTTTGTTCGCTCCTTAAAAATCTATTCTTTGATGGGACCAAAATAAGATTTGCATGTTTTCAAAAGAATGAATTTCAAGGTTTTATAAAAAAATGTTGACTATAAAAGGGTCCCGAACTTCAAACATCCGTAACTTTTGCATACGAGCTCGGATTGCCCCCAAACATAATATGTATGTCCATAAGACATGACTTTCCCCTACCTACCCTAGTCGGGCTCGGACGGGGGTCGACACCGTCAGAGTGGGGCCCGCGACCTTTCTATGCCTATTCTGGACGACCTTCGGAAAAATGTAAGCTTCGTTTCACTTGGACTTTTGCATATGAACTTTCTTACTTACTTAACGATTTATGATTATGATTTTATGCATACGGTTGCTCACGACTCTGCTCGTGCTCATGGTCATTACCTCGTTCACGAGTCTAGGGCCGGTTATGCTCGTGCGCGATATGATAAACTCCGGTGTGATGCGTGTTCGGTTCGCGAGCTCCTCTCCGGAAGGGCGGGTTCCGTTTGGTGTGATGCTGTGATATGGTGTGTACGGTCGGCTATGATGTGTACGGGGATTTGTCGGGTTACGGAGATCTGAAATCTTCTGGTGTGATGCTGTGGCGTGGCGCCAACGACAGGCGGGCGACCACCGTTCTAAGAGCCTGTGCATGATTTGCATTTTAATTACATATTTTGATACTTTGCTTATTATGTCTATTTTCTGTACTTTGTTCCTATGGTTCGGTATTTCTGCTTTACATACTCAGTACATATTCGTCATCGACCCCGCTTCTTCGGAGGCCGCGTTTCATGCCGCGTGTGCACACGAGGTGAGCTAAGGTATTAGCGACGGGAGTTGAAGTTCCGAGCGGGATTGGCGAGCTCCACTTGTTCGAGTGCGCTTTGCCAGTCGGAGTTTGCGCATATTATGATATCCGAGTCATGTTAGAGACTTTGCAGACAGAGTCATGTGCATCAGATGTCAGTTGGGAGCGGCTCTATAAGCCGTCGTTTTGTTATATGTGATATTGCAGATTTTGTACGTTCGCAAGTTTGTATTTGATTTGAAATTATGTATTTATGATTTGGCCATGGGCCCATTGTGAGTACGTGTATTACGATAGTCCGAGGGTTCGCTCGGCCCTGGATAAGGGTCGGGTGCCCATCACACCCTATCGGAAATTGGGGTGTGACACAGTTGATGTCAAGGCTTAACTATGGCTTTCATTCTCAGTACTAGTTTCACCTCTGTAGTTTTTCTTCAAACCTTATTACACCTTTCCTTGATGTACTCAAGTTGCGATCGCATTGTTGTTACCGAGTTCTTGCCATACTTGTCGGTTTATTACTTGGTTGCGTCCGTAGTATACCAATAGTCGTAGATTGCATAAGTATTCTGCCCAATACGTACAAAATACAATCCAATCTCAATCACACCCTTTTAAATTACTTACTACCCTTTTACGGTCATATTCTTCTCCTTTTTATAAGTACCCATCTTCGATGTCATATCATACCGAGTCCGCACCAATAATTCTACACTACCTCAAAGACTATCTTGTCTCTTGTCCGTCTATTCTTTGGCTCTTGGATTTTTTTTCCAACTCATTTTAGCATGAGATTTCATTTGAGGTTTGAGTATCCATATGGGGTACATTATAACGTCAATTGTTTCCATCGGTACTTGCTTTATTTCTCCAGCTTCCCACTTTTAGGTCGTAATTATATCATTATTTACTTATATTCCTTTCTATTCTTCCATTTCCGATTTGAAATTCCTCGATTCTTTGTCCAATACATTTGGTATCTTTGCTACCAGCCACTTCTTTCTTTTTTATCGGTTATCCTAACACAATCACGGGGCGATGAGAACACTCGATATATAGTACAAAATCTCGCTTGATAGTTGATACTCGAGTAATGTAATTAAGATAGCGGTTGCCGAAGCCACATTCCCTTCATTCCGATCAATACTTGGGTAGTGCTTATCGTCGTTTCAAATTCTCCATTCAGTAGCACTTACATTCTAATGATAAATATCTCAAGCTTTCTCATAATACTACCTTTACCCAGACGGATATCGTTTGTTTCTTCTAATAAATTTACGATACATCCATTATTTTGCGAATCCACAGTCCTTGTCCTTTTAAGGATTTCAGTGTCTCTAAGGTGAGGTCACCTACACGTAGTACTTCTTTATGCCTCATGCTCTTTCATCATTGTCGTATACTCAGCGCTAACCTCTAACTTGCTAAAAATCATATTAAATTCGCCTTAGTGACGAGCCTTGTCTTGTCACCTTCTTGTCGATCTTGCTTCTTAAGTTCACGGTTATATATTTCCCTCTTGTCCCATACTCCTACTCAATTTGTTGCGTCTGAATCTTCCTTTAGAATGCTTCCTTTAGTGAAGGATACGATATGATTATTGTGAAATAGAAAGGTAAATTCATTTCTCCGTAGGGGAATACAAAGTCAAATACCCGTGAAGAAGAGGACTTAAAAGAATTTGGAAGTAACCTTGACTTGCAAGGAATGAGGTCAAGTTTGGATTTTTCTTAGTATGTGTATGTTAGTTATGGAAGTTTGAATGCGGAATCAATGGAGAAGGCCTAAGGGCAAAATTGGAATTTTGGAAATGTGTTTCGGAAATTACGACACGAGATTTTAATGATTTGGGCTCAAAAAAAAAAAATAAGAAAATCAAGGCCCAAAGATAGAGGGGTGGCCGGCCATGAAGCATGGCCAAGGCCCAAACCCAAGTTAATTAATTTCCCATGTGCCATGCATGTGAGGAGCTAATTATATAAGAGAGTTGGGATTCAAGAAACTTCAAGAAAAATCAAAAGAAATCAAGAGAAAAAGAAGAAGGGCCATCGGCCAAGAGAGAAAAGAGAGAAAGAAAAAGAAGAAAAATCCTTGGAGCCAAATCCTTGGTTCAAAAATTCAATTCTTGTGGAATTATTACTAAGTGCAAGAGCCTCTACAAGTTGGTATAATTTTCAAGTCAAGAGAGTGTTTGTTTTGGCAAGGAGAAATTATTGGAAAAGGTAAGAATTCCATGTTTTCTTTTATGTTATGGAGGATATATGCATGTTGTAGTGTGTGGGATTGAATGAAAAGCATGAAAATTTTGTGTGTTAGGATAGTATGCAAGTTGGCCGTGGGAAGTAGTATATGAAAGGAAATTGTTGAATTTGTTAAGCATGTTAATTATGTTGTTATGGTCTTATGAAATAAATGGGAAGTGTGAAGAATTTGTATGTTGTGAATTATGGAGTGAAGCCGTGTGTATGTGTGTATATATATATATATAGCCGTGCATGTGCATGGTTGTGTATTGAAGATGTGTTGAATTTTATGTTGTGTTCTAGTTGTAGTTATGATGAAATTCATATTGGAGATGGAAGTTGAATAAATTGGATTGAAGTCGGAAATGTGTATGTTGGCCGAGAGTTATGGAAAGGTTGGGAATAAAAATGAATTGGCTTGCTTGATATTGTAGTTGTGTCGTTATGATTCTTATAACATTAAGGAAGGTTTAATGGGTTGAGTTAGTATTGATTTGAAAGTATGAAGTTGAAATAAGAATTATGAAAATATGTTGGAAAGTAAGCATATTGTGTTTTGTTGTGTTTGTTGGTGTTGTTGTTGGTTAGTTGTTGGTTATTACGAGCGAAAGTGAGTCTCGGGGATGTCATAATTATAGGGGAAGTCTTGAAATTTCGGTAGCCAAGTATAACCCTAAGATTGAAATGTTAGTTTGCATGAATAGTAATTGGTAAGAATGACCATTTGCGATTTTTTGGACGAAACGGGAATTGAGATTGGACGCGCGTAAGGCGAAATCCGGGTATGTAAAGCCTTCCCTCTCCTTCTTTGGCATGTTACGAGTCTAACAGGCTTGACGGCGAGCCTCGATGACATTTCTGCTTCTCGAAATTCGAGATTGAAATTGGCGCAAAATCTGTCAGTAAGATTGAACCCCTTTTCCTCCAATTTGGCCTATAAGTATATAACTTCCATAAATGGAGTCGAAACACTCTAAACTGATTTTGGACGACTCCTTAAGGTTTATTATCTATAATTTACGCCTTTACTATGGTTGGGTCGAGGTGGGCCCACGATACCCGATACTTCGGTATAGTTCAAATCGATCTGTTTTTGTGTTTTTCATAGCTAACTCTTGATTATGTTCCGTCTGCTAACTAATAAGCATTATGACCGTCTCTCGAGTCGACTATTATCCGACCTACGGTTACGATTACGGATATTCGTTCCGATATGATCGCCTATTCGATTTGATTTATCTTCCGAGCTATCTCGGATTCATTACGTACGTATGTCGGTACGTATGTATATGGTTTCTCATTTGTACGTTCGTGGATGTCTCAATGCTTCCTTCGGCTGCGCCGGGCCGGGTTACGTGATTCGTGCACCTCGTTGCATTGTTCACGCGTCCCTCGGATTGTGCGGGCCGGGATACTGTCCGTATTTGATATGGTCGACATGACTGCTATGATCCGATTATGTGATATTACGGGGATGGCGGCCGGGATGGCATATGATCGATTACAATACGTCCACCGCGTCCCGTACTTACGAGGGCGGGTTCGTACCGCGTCCTTATTAAAGGCGGGATGCGTACGTATGTGAAAGAAATCGATATGTACGTACGTATGTGATTATGACTGCATGCATGATTACTGTACTGTTTAGTTACGTATGTCGATTTGGATTACGACTCTATCTGTCACACTTACGGACATCGATTTGGACTACGATTACGTCGACACAATTACGTGCGTCGATCAATTACGATTCCCGTACGCCATACATTGAGATGCGGTTACATACGGGAATACGCCATACGCTCGTAAGTTTGATTCGGCTTATGACTCCGTCGTCCGCTCCGTAAGTCGACTGCGTATGAATCCGGTTACGTCCGCTCTATTTACGTACTTCGCGCTACGATTTCACATATCGACTCGGTTATTTTAATTATATATGTTATGTTTCGCTTTACATACTCGGTACACCTTCGTGCGACCCCCGCGCTTCGCGGGGGGCGTGTTACATGCCCGCGGTACGGACGCATCGGCATAGGATATCGGTCTGTAACATTGACGAGCTCCCCTTTTGATCCGGAGCCGATATTTTGGTATATATTTTACTGTTGTTCATATGTTACGTATATATATGACTATTTGGGTACGGCGGGGCCTGTCCCGTCTTCGATTACATTACGTATGTTAGAGGTGCGGACATATACGTGAGGTGTGGGTTGTCACCTTGGTTTGGTACGTATGTGTGAGTTTGTGATTTTATCCGTTATGATAGCCTCGACGGCTTTCGTACATGCATTAAGTATGTATATATATATATATATATGTATGTTCGCGTGACGGATATTATATATTATATGGATTTACGTATGTCTGAATGGATCGACTATTTAGTATGTCGGATCTGATAAGTAGGTACGTATGGGTGTCCAGGTAGGACACCAGTCACGGCCCACGGGGTTGGGTCGTGACAAAAGTGGTATCAGAGCGGTCGGTTCTCGGAATGTACGCGGGCCGTGTCTAGTAGAGTCTTGTTTATCGATGTGTTGGGCCCCACATCTATAAACGGGAGGCTACGGGACATCTAGGATGTTATGTTACCCTTTGTTGAAATCTTAGATCGTGCGATAGTTTGTATTGTTAGGATGGCTCCTCCAACGAATTGCTTGTATATACGGCGAGGCTCGAAAAGAGCGACAACGTCGGTATTTTGGGAAATTGTTCACGACCCTCTCCTTGCGGTGATTGTAGGATAAAGATGAAGAGGGCCGCGTCTGATGATGGAGATGGGGGTGCCAAGAAGGCCCCCAGGATGTCACCGGGGCCGAGTAGGCGAAGCCCCAGTTATTCGATTGAGACGGATCCTTCGGAGGATCCCACGGAGGGCAGCTACGATACCGATCCTTCGGAGGACCCAGCGACGATTCCTCCGGAGATGTTGACCCCCAGGGCAGAGGATTCTGCGGAGGGCGGCTACGATACGGACCCCTCGGAGGATCCTTCGGAGGATAGTTACGACACGGATCCGTCTGAGGACCCATCTATGACTCCTCCAGAGTCTCCGATTCCTGGAGCAGAGGATCCCGTGGAGGATGGTTATGACACAGATATTTCGGAGGATCAGGCGATGACCCCTCCGGAGCTTCTTACCTCCACGGAGGAAGATAGTTATGAGGGAGCCTATCGGAGCCTTCACGGGACCACGGAGGAGCGGATTTCTTATGGTACGCCGATTATTTTACGCTAATGAGCACCGTGTCGGCCGGCTACCTCGGAGAGTGCTGCGGCTTTCTCTTTGACACTGGTCACCGGTGAGCGGGATTTGTCGATCGTCCACTCGATACCCCCTCCGACTCGGATCTTGGTTATAGTGGAGGCCGGTAGGTAGGGAGCGGACAGACGAGGATGATGATGGACACACCTCTCACGGCAGCTCCCCAGGTCAGATTCGAAATTAAGTATTTCGTGAGTATATGAGTTCCTAGAATTTCTTATGTGTGTATGGTTTTTGTAAAATATTATCCGGTGACAGTAGGGACGACTGAGATGTCCCCGCCATTAGTATAAATCTATGAATCCCGAGTGGAGAATAAATTGTGAGTACAACTGAAGTAGGTATTGAGGAACCCGAAAGGGCAATATGGTAATTGTGTAATTTGGACCGGGGTGGGACCCGCTACGAAAGATTCTGAAAAATTTATTAAGGTCTTTGAACGCCCTAAATTACGTGGCAAAGATCGTGTGGGGCAATGGACGCAGTGATATTTCTGATAATGCATCAGAATGTATAAAAGTTTCGAAGTTAAGCGTGCTAAGGCCAGGGTAGTTCTGGGATGGGTGACCCCCCTGGGAAGTATGTCAAGAATTTTTCACAAATATGGATATGGAGGCTAAATAAGAATTTGAGATAACTTAAGTGGAATTTGAGTATGTGGAGTGATTAGAGATTCTAAAAAGGCAGTTTGACTATGGTCGCAATTCTGTACGCCATATTTCTGCACCCCTGCTTTCGGTGGAGCTCTGTTTGCTACACTCCTGTGCTTCTGAATCCGATTACGTATCTGTTTAACATACCTCTGTACGTCCAACTCCGATCATGATTCTGTCCGATATCCTTCGGTACGTCCGATTCGATTTCAAATACGTACGATAAATTTACGTACATCGACTACGATACGAATACGTACGATATATTTACGTATGTACGCCGGATCACGAATGCGTCGACATACGTACGTACGTCGACCTCGGTGTGAATACGTACCGGTGTATGTGTCTACATGTCGATTTTGATTTCGAAATCGTCCGATAAATTTCAATACGTCGACTCGACTATAGATCCGTCGATGTACTTACATACGTACGCTCGATTTTGAAGCGCTTACGACGACGTCGGATTATGATTCATACTGCCGCACTTTCGTGCTTCGATTCGGATATGACTCCGTCGATGTCCGTTTGACCTTTCGGATTTGGTTAAGGTTACGTCCGCCGTATATCCGACACGAGACGGTAGGAACAACTCTAATACGGCGATGTCGAAGAAAGATGGATGGAGTTGGAAAATGAAGGCCGTTACGAGTTCTTCGATCAAGTGCAAGTACGTAAATGGCAAGTAGACCTCCCGGCGATTACGATCTACCATGAGGTTGAATTAACATTCGAGGACGAATGTTTTAAAGGGGGAGGATGTTACATCGGCATTTTTGCGTATCCGAAAATTTGGAAGTAACCTTGACTTGCAAGGAATGAGGTCAAGTTTGGATTTTTCTTAGTATGTGTATGTTAGTTATGGAAGTTTGAATGCGGAATCAATGGAGAAGGCCTAAGGGCAAAATTGGAATTTTGGAAATGTGTTTCGGAAATTACGACACGAGATTTTAATGATTTGGGCTCAAAAAAAAAATAAGAAAATCAAGGCCCAAAGATAGAGGGGTGGCCGGCCATGAAGCATGGCCAAGGCCCAACCCAAGTTAATTAATTTCCCATGTGCCATGCATGTGAGGAGTTAATTATATAAGAGAGTTGGGATTCAAGAAACTTCAAGAAAAATCAAAAGAAATCAAGAGAGAAAAGAGAGAAAGAAAAAGAAGAAAAATCCTTGGAGCCAAATCCTTGGTTCAAAAATTCAATTCTTGTGGAATTATTACTAAGTGCAAGAGCCTCTACAAGTTGGTATAATTTTCAAGTCAAGAGAGTGTTTGTTTTGGCAAGGAGAAATTATTGGAAAAGGTAAGAATTCCATGTTTTCTTTTATGTTATGGAGGATATATGCATGTTGTAGTGTGTGGGATTGAATGAAAAGCATGAAAATTTTGTGTGTTAGGATAGTATGCAAGTTGGCCGTGGGAAGTAGTATATGAAAGGAAATTGTTGAATTTGTTAAGCATGTTAATTATGTTGTTATGGTCTTATGAAATAAATGGGAAGTGTGAAGAATTTGTATGTTGTGAATTATGGAGTGAAGCGTGTGTATGTGTGTATATATATATATATAGCCGTGCATGTGCATGGTTGTGTATTGAAGATGTGTTGAATTTTATGTTGTGTTCTAGTTGTAGTTATGATGAAATTCATATTGGAGATGGAAGTTGAATAAATTGGATTGAAGTCGGAAATGTGTATGTTGGCCGAGAGTTATGGAAAGGTTGGGAATAAAAATGAATTGGCTTGCTTGATATTGTAGTTGTGTCGTTATGATTCTTATAACATTAAGGAAGGTTTAATGGGTTGAGTTAGTATTGATTTGAAAGTATGAAGTTGAAATAAGAATTATGAAAATATGTTGGAAAGTAAGCATATTGTGTTTTGTTGTGTTTGTTGGTGTTGTTGTTGGTTAGTTGTTGGTTATTACGAGCCGAGCTGAGTCTCGGGGATGTCATATTTATAGGGGAGGTCTTTGCCGAAATTTCGGTAGCCAAGTATAGCCAATGATCAAAATGTTAGCTTTCATGAATAGTAATTGGTAAGAATGACCATTTGCAGTTTTTGGACGAAACGGGAATTGAGATTGGACGCGCGTAAGGCGAAATCCAGGTATGTAAAGCCTTCCCTATCTTTCTTTGGCATGTTACGAGTCTAACAGGCTTGACCGCGAGCCTCGATGACATTTACGCTTCTCGAAATTCGAGATTGAAATTGGCGCAAAATCATCGGTAAGATTGAACCCCTTTTCCTCCAATTTGGCCTATAAGTATATAACTTCCATAAATGGAGTCGAAACACTCTAAACTGATTTTGGACGACTCCTTAAGGTTTATTATCTATAATTTACGCCTTTACTATGGTTGGGTCGAGGTGGGCCCACGATACCCCGATACTTCCGGTATAGTTCAAATCGATGTTTTTGTACGTTTTTCATAGCTAACTCTTGATTATGTTAAAATGCTAACTAATAAGCATTATGACCGTCTCTCGAGTCGACTATTATCCCGACCTACGGTTACGATTACGGATATTCGTTCCGATATGATCCGCCTATTCGATTTGATTTATCTTCCGAGCTATCTCGGATTCATTACGTACGTATGTCGGTACGTATGTATATGGTTTCTCATTTGTACGTTCGTGGATGTCTCAATGCTTCCTTCAACTTGCGCCGGGCCGGAGTTACGTGATTCGTGCACCTCATTGCATTGTTCACCGCGTCCCTCGGATTGTGCGGGCGGGATGCGTACGTATTTGATATGGTCGACATGACTGCTATGATACGATTATGTGATATTACGGGGATGGCGGCCGGGATGGCATATGATCCGATTCCCAATACGTCCACCGCGTCCGTACTACGAGGGCGGGTTCGTACCGCGTCCCTTATTAAAGGGCGGGATACGTACGTATGTGAAAGAAATCGATATGTACGTACGTATGTGATTATGACTCGCATGCATGATTACGTACATTTAGTTACGTATGTACGATTTGGATTATGACTCATCGTCACACTTACGGACATACGATTTGGACTACGATTCTGTCGACACAATTACGTGCGTACGATCAATTCGATTACGTACGCCATACATTGAGATCTGGTTACGTACGGGAATGCGCCATACGCTCCGTAAGTTTGATTCGGCTTATGACTCCGTCCGTCCGCTGCCGTAAGTCGACTACGTATGAATCCGGTTACGTCCGCTCTATTTACGTACTTACATACGCTACGATTTCACATATCGACTCGGTTATTTTAATTATATATGTTATGTTTCGCTTTACATACTCGGTACACCTTCGTGCGGCCCCCTTGCTTCGCGGGGGCGTGTTACATGCCCACGGTACGGACGCATCGGCATAGGATATCGATGCAACGTTGTGACGAGCTCCCTTTTGATCCGGAGCCGATATTTTGGTATATATTTTACGTTGTTCATATGTTACGTATATATATGACTATTTGGGTACGGCGGGGCCTGTCCCGTCTTCGGTCCTCGATTTACGTATGTTAGAGGTGCTGCGGACATATACGTGAGGTGTGGGTTGTCCTTTGGTTTGGTACGTATGTGTGAGTTTGTGATTTTATCCGTTATGATAGCCTCAACGGCTTCTGTACAGATTAAGTATGTATATATATATATATATATGTATGTTCGCGTGACGGATATTATATATTATATGGATTTCCGTATGTACGAATGGATCGACTATTTAGTATGTCGGATCGATAAGTAGGTACGTATGGGTGTCCGGGTAGGACACCGCTTACACGATATATAGTCACGTTCCAACAAAATTCTCATGGAACTTTGGCTATTTACTTAAGTATAAGTATATGGAACCCCCTATTTTCACAAAGGAGCAAGAATGTCAATTCTTAGCGGAACATAATTGTCAATTTTGAGGAAGCAGAGTATAGTTCTTATCAAGAACAACATACGGGTTTTGTTCTCTATTTCGCAGCTCGTTGTTCCGTGTCATCGTGTTGTTGAATCCGGATTTCGTTGAAGTGAAGTAAAGTGGAAGAAGATGAGTTCTTGACATTTAAGGTTGAGACGCTAGAGGAGCTACGTGGTAGATCCCCTAAGAGGCCAACAAGGTATGTAAGGTTTTTGTTCTCCTTATTCTTTGGCACGAATCCAACTATACCTATTAATGAATGTTACATAAAGAGCTAATGCTTCCCACTTCTTACGTTTCATGATTCAATATGTTATTTAATGATTTAGTTACTTGTAATCCATGTTCTATTGGAGTTCTTATTGACGAGGATAATCACATAATGTATTCGGAGGTTACCGACCTTATGTATATGTATAAAATAAAATGACACTCCCCGAGCTATAATCGGTGGGTACGACACTAGAGTGCCTCTATATATGTGTATTACACATTTTTGATCGATTCTGGGTATGATAACACCGAGCCTTATTATGGTCGGGTATGTTTCACACTGAGTCCTGTTAAGGCCGGGTACGTTATGATGATGATGTTACTTTTACTTATGTATATATATCTATATTTATGATTTTTTAAACTACAACATGCATTGCATATGGCTCTTCTTCTACTACGTTTCCTTGTTAGTTGTTGTACTCCTGCCTTACATACTCAGTACTTTCATCCGTACTGATGTCCCATTGCACGGGGCACTGTATTTTTTGCTGCAGGTCCTGACAGGAAGTTGGAGGACCATCTGATTAGGCTTGCAAAGTTCAGCGGATAGTTTGCAAGCTTCAGTTATTCCGGACTTGCTTTGTTTTGGTATGTTACGATATACATGCTTTGTCCATATATTCTGGGTATAGCGGGGCCCTATCTCGATCTCTATGTTATGTTTATGCTCACTCTTAGAGGCTCATAGACCGGTGTTATATGTATAGATGTTATATGCGGCCTTAGTTTGGTACTGGTACTGTTATTGTGGCCTTGTCGGTCGTGTGATCTTTTGTAGACATTATTAGCAGCCTGGTCGGCTTGCGTGTATATATATAAATTACTATGTTGATCATTTTCTGTTACAGGGGATCCCTTTATGTTACACCTATG
>NW_026718242.1:0-13547 GCF_029784015.1 Lycium ferocissimum
GATTTGGACTTAAGCAATTTCTGGAAAAAAGGACTGTATTGGGCTTGGAAGACCACAAACCGTTTCGGACCAAAAAAGGGCACTATTGGACCGAGTATGATGTGAGATGGATTTGGACTTAGAATATTTGACCAATGGGCTTTAATGACTAAAATTTAACTTAACTCAATATAACTTGTGATTTTTCTTTTATATGTATAAAACGGAGATATACTCCGTACTTACGTATATATATGTATAAAACCCGTAAGGACTAAACTCATTTTATTAAGAGTAGAATAGTAGCGACTCTACTTGGGAGAAAACCCGGGTGTGTCCTAGTCTGGCAATAAAGTGACTTGAACACTTACGTGGATTTTCTAAACCAAAACCCTTTTTATAAGGGGACTTTTTGCTAAATTTTTCTTCGAGTTTATGATACAAATGAATGACCTTTTTGCGGACAACTAAACATTTTTAAGCAAACAAATACATTAATCACACATTGAAGCTCGTAGGTCAACCGTATTCTATGGATCTTTAATACTAGGGTGCGTAAAACCTTTCTTAGGGGATCACCGTTAACCCTTACCTCGAAATTTGGTACCAAAAAGATTTCTCTCTCGCTTAAAAAATCTTTTTACCCGATTTTCCTAGTTTTCCTTTAATAAATTAGGTGGCGACTCTAAAATACTAAAATCCAATTAGAGCGCCAACAACCTCGTAGTAACTTTTATGCTTTAACCCGCGTAAAAGCAAACCGTAATAGGATCCCGGATCCACCTTATCATATGTAACCCCTTTTATTGCTATGAAATTTGGGATAGAGCTAGAAAAGTTGCATGAACCCTTTGAAGTGTCCACTCCAGTTGGAGAGTCAGTTATAGCTAGACGTGTGTATAGGGGTTGTCTAGTTAGAGTCTATTACCACAATACTGTAGCCGACCTAGTAGAGTTCGAAATGGTAAGCTTCGATGTAATCATGGGCATGGATTGGCTGGCGTCGTGTTATGCCACAGTAGGCTATAAAACGAAAATAGTAAGCTTTGAATTTCCTAATGAACCAGTTATAGAATGGAAGGATGATGTAGTGGTGCTTAGGGATAGGTTTGTTTGATATCTTAAAGCCATAAAGATGATCTCCAAGGGGTATATTCATCACTTAGTCTGAGTCAGGGATACAAATACCCATAACCCAACTCTCCAAACTGTACCAGTTATTGATGAGTTTTCGAAAGTATTTCCGGAAGATCTTTCTGGAGTTCCTCCCAATAGGGAGATAGACTTTGGAATTAATCTACGTCCCGGCACTAAGCCGATATCTATTTTGCCATACATAATGGCTCCAAAAGAATTGTAGGAGTTAAAAGCCCGGTTGAAAGAAATTCTTGACAAGGGATTCATTAGACCAAGTGTCTCACCTTGAGGTTTACCGGTCTTGTTTGTCCGAAAGATAGATGGATCCTTACGTATGTGCATTGACTACCTTTAGTTGAACAAAGTCACCATTAAAAACAAGTACCCACTTCCCAGAATTGATAACTTGTTCGATCAACTTCAGGGTGCCTAGTGTTATTCCAAGATTGACCTCCGATCAGGGTATCATCAGTTGAAGGTTAAGGAAATTAATATTCTGAAGATTGCTTTCAGAACCCGTTATGGTCATTTCGAATTTGTTGTCCTGCCATTTAGGTTACAAATGCACTAGTAGCGTTCATGGATCTTATGAACAGGGTCTTATTTATTCGTTATTGTTTTTATTGCGACATCTTGGTTTATTCCCGTAGTGAGATGAACCATGCATAATATCTTAGACTATTATTGCAGACATTCCAGGATCACAAGCTTTATGTGAAATTTTCTCAGTGTAAACTTTGGCTTTAGCCAGTAGCGATTCTAGGCCATGTCATTTAAGGGGAAGACGTGAATGTGGAAGTTTCATAAAATAAACGCTGTGAAGATTTGGCTTAGACCTACTTCAGCAACAGAGATAAGAAGTTTCTTGGGTTTGGCAGGCTATTAGAGATATTTTGTAGAGGTTTTTTCCTCTATCTCAGCTCCGTTGACTAAGTTGACTCAGAAGAAAGTAAAGTTCCAATGGTTAGATGCTTCTGAGCGAAGTTTTGAGAAGTTGAAAAAGAAGTTGACTTGTGCTCCAGTGTTAACACTACTAGAGGGAACCGAAGGGTTCGTATTTTATTGTGATGCTTCAGGAGTTGGTCTCGGATGTGTCTTAATGCAGTATGGAAAGGTGGTAGCTTATGCGCCCGTAAAAGCTTAAGGCTCACGAAAAAAATTATCCGAATCATGATCTAGAATTGACAGCTGTGGTTTTTGCACTAAAGCTATGCCGTCACTACTTGTATGGGGTTCACATTGTATTTTCATAGATCACAAAAGCCTTCAGCATATTTTCAAGCAGAGAGAGTTGAATCTTAGACAGAGAAGATGGCTCGAATTACTTAAGGATTATGATGTGGATATCCTCTATAATCCGGGGAAAGAGAATGTGGTAGCCGATGCTCTTGATCGATAATCCAGGGGAAGCTTAGCTCATGTTCAAGAAGGAAACAGGAATATGGTGAAGGAAGTCCACCACTTAGCTAATCTAGGAGTTCAACTTTTGGACTCTGACGATGGTGGAATTGTTGTTCACAACATAGCTAAATCCTCCTTAGTAGCTGAAGCGAAAGAAAAATAGTTTAATGATCCCTATTTACTGCAGTTGAAGGATGGGATTCATAAGCACAAGACCATAACTTTTGAACAAGGGAAAATGATGGTACTCTAAAGTGCCAAGGCAAATTATGTGTTCTGAATGTAGATGGACTAAGAAAGCAAAATATGCCTGAGGGGCACAGTTCTAGGTATTCCATTCACCCATGTTCTGCGAAGATGTACCATGACCTTAAGGAGTTGTATTGGTGGAATGACATGAAGAAGAATGTAGCATAGTTTGTGGCTAAATGTCCAAATTGTCAACAGGTGAAAGCCAGCACCAGAGGCCTGGTGGGTGTAACACCTCGTAAAATTCGTACTAAACCATATTCATGACCCAGGAGGTTAGAAACCCAAGAAGGAGAGTGTTAGATTCGAAAATATATTTCAGTTCGCCGTAAAACCCAGCCTTACGTTACAAGGGACGGACCGTAATGTGTGTTACGAACTGTCGTTCATACCAAAATGAGTGTGGTATGAATAATCACCGTCTCGTAACTTGGAAAAAAAGGACGGTTCATTGTTACGGACCGTAACACGTGTTACGGCCCGTAACGGGTGTCCGTAACCCAACGTCAAAACTTAAAAGCTCATTGGAATTTTGACACATGTTACGGTCCAGTGTTATAGACCGTAACATGTGTTACGGATCGTAACACGGTCCGTAACAGTGCCGCGACTGAGACAATTAAAAGACCGAAATTTAATTTTATTTCATACGACTCATTCCTCTCAAACCCTAACACGAAAGTTCCTTCCTCTCAACTTCTCCAAGCATCAAGGTAAGCTCCTTAAGACCATCCTAAGTGAATTCCATCAATTTCCCATGAATTTTAAGTAGGAATTTCACGTTCTTAACATAGGGTTTTCAAGAAAACCCAATTAAAAGGGTTCAAGACTAGGCTTTGGGATTCTTATTCAAAGTTCATATTTTCATTACAAGTTTGGAGTATTACCAGGTATGTAGATTTTCTATCTACGTGTGGGAATATCATCATTCTTCCCCATGCCCTTCTTCTAGGGTTTTGACCATGATTATGATAACCCTAGGCCCATGTCCCATGGTTATATTATGTATGAAATTGTTAGTAATTCTTCATTGAAGTTGTTGATAATTCCTTATGATTATTGAGAATCTGTCCTAATCTATGAAAAACCATGTTTTGCATCCTATGGGTTCTTACATGCAAGTTATGACTATTATGATATTTTTAAGAAACATACTACATTTTTTACAAGTTTTCATGCAATTATATTATATAATTACTCTCATGCCATGATATAAGATACATACATGCTAAATACAAGTCATACTTTCATGAAACCATGTTTGCAAGTTATGTCACGAAAATCAAGGGCATTTTATCCACTATATCATGTTCATATTTTTGGGAGTTGCACAAATTACCGAGAAGGCTCAGATAGCCTGAAACTACGTAGCCACCGTAAGATAAGGATCGCTCCGCCCAATTAGGATGATTCCTTAACTTTCCACTGAATGGATCCATCAAGCACGTTACACCTTATACCCTGACAAGGTATGGGAGCTCTGCTGGTCCGGTGAGGTACCAGACTCCACGTACCCATGTGATGATATCATGTTGTCGGTTTATAAAATGTTGTCCCTACTTACCATGTTTTACTCATGTATGTATATATATATATATATATATATATATATATATATATATTTGTATATATGTATTCATGCTCATGTTCATGTCCAGGTTTTTAGTTTCACTTCTTATCATGTTATTCCATGTCCCGTGTCATTTATTTTAGTTCCTTTACATACCAGTACATTCAATGTGCTGACGTCCCCTATTATTTCTCGGGGGCCTGCATTTCACGATGCGGGTACTGATTTACGGGACGATGCATCTGCTTAGTAGAACTTCGTACTTATCAGCTTTCGGGTGAGCCCCATCTCTTCCGGGGTTTAGACATTTATTATTTATTTATTTTCATGATAAGATGTGCATTTAAAGGTATGCTGGGGGCCTTGTCCCAGCGGGTATGTTTTCATGTTCAGACTTATGTTAGAGGTTTCATAGACTAGACAAGTCAGTTATGTTATGTCAGACTTTCAGAGTCGTATAGCCATTTTTGGCTCATTCACGTTATTTCCGCACTCATGTTTAAACAAGTATTTCTATTAAGCATTATGAATTATTACGTTTTATAAAGGCTCATCATGCATTCACGTTATATTCCGCTTATGTATGCCTCATGATGATTCAGCAAGCCATGTGGTTTGCTCGGTCACATGCAGTATGGCACCGAGTGCCGTGTTTCGCCCAGGTCATGGTTCGGGGTGGGATAAAGCTTTGTGTCAAAGCCTAGATTCAAGTGTCTTGAGGGAGCCTATGAAACCGTGTCCAGTGGGGTCACTTTTATATATGTGAGGGTCCACACATATAAACAGTTGACCACCAAGACATTTCGGATTGTCTGACTTCTTTCATACTCTAGATCGTGCAGTTAGAGTAGTACTTTCAGGAATTCTTCTAACTCGTGCGAATTACGTATTTTCTGAAAATGTCAGCGAAAAGAAAATACACCAGGAGGACCACAGCCACCGGCCGAGGACTACCGCGGATGTAGCTTACGAAGAGACCATTCCGACTCAGACAGAAGCCCCAACCGCTCCTTCAGTTACACCTCCTCGTGATTCGGAAGGAGATGTTAAGAGTGCTATCAACATGCTCACACAATCGGCGGTAGCAGCTTAGGCCCAACCTCAGGAATCTGGGTCAAGTTCAGGGAATAATGGAGAGTCTTCTAAGACTAAGGACTTTCTCAAGATGAATCCCCCAGTCTTCATGGGGACAAAGAAAGACGAGGACCCTCAGAACTACATTGATGCTCTTAAAAAAATCTTCAGGGTTATGACAGTTACGAAAATCGAAGCAGCTACTTTTGGAGCTCATCAGTTGCGAAGCATTGCTAACACTTGGTATGAATCTTGGGAATTATCCCGAGGTGAGGATGCACCTGATGCTACATGGGATGAATTTGCAAGGGCATTCCTAGACCACTTCATGCCCATAGAAGTCAGAGAAGCTAAGGCTGAGCAATTCCTGAAGCTTAAGCAGAATGGCAGGTCAGTTCAGGACTACTTTTTAAAATTTGTTAGTCTGGCTAAGCATGCTTCACTTATGATACCTGGCATGAGGGCAAGAGTGAGGAGGTTTGTTGGTGGTCTGGATCCCCATTTATACAATGGGGCTAATATTGTGGCACAGAATGGGGGAATGACTATCTCCAAGATGGTTGCTTTCATACAGGGGAATGAGACAAGGCTAAAGAAGGAGGAAGCCTTGCAGAAAGAGAAAGACAAGGAGTTCAACAAGAGGGTCAAGTCTACCGGACAATTCGGCGGTAATGGGAAAAGGGAAATTCTTTAAGATCAGGTCAGCAGGACCTGCTCCATCTGACAAGTGCCCCAATCCCGAAGTTCCGAAATGATAAGAAGCAAAATTTCAGGGCATCAAGTTCTTACTCTTAGGCTAGTGTGGGTCAGTCGACTTATAGCCATCCGATATGCGGTAAGTGTAATAAGAGACACTTAGGTGAGTGTCGTGTGGGTGCTGATGCATGATTTAGATGTGGTTAGAAGGGCCATTTTTAGAAGGACTGTCCATCAGTTAGACAGGGTACCGGAGGTTACGTGGCACAATCCACGAATTCAGCAGTCCCTCGTAATACTCAAGCCCAGCAGGGGCATAATGCAGCTAAGTCTGGAAATGCAGGTGGAGGACGAAACCACTTGTATGCGTTAACTGGTCTTCGGGATACAGAAGCTCGTGCAGATGTTGTCATAGGTACATTAACAGTCTTCACATTTGATGTTTATGCCCTTATTGACCTTGGATCCACCTTATCTTATGTAACCCAATTTGTTGCTAAGAAGTTTGGTATTGAACCAGAAAATTGCATGAACCCTTTGAGGTGTCCACCCTAGTGGGAGAGTCAGTCATAGCTAGGCGTATTTATAGGGGTTGTCCAGTTCTAGTTTATCACCGCAGGACCATAGCTGACTTAGCAGAATTAGAAATGGTAGACTTTGATGTGATCATGGGTATGGACTGGTTAGCTTCATGTTATGCCACGGTATGTTGTAGAACAAAAGTTGTGAGATTCGAATTCCCTAATGAGCTACTCATAGAATGGGAGGGTAATTCAGTAGTACCAGGGATAGATTTATTTCTTACCTAAAAGCTAAAAAAATGATTTTCAAGGGTTATATCTACCACGTAGTTCGAGTCAAGGATTCAGATGCTAAGACTCCAACTCTCCAATCCGTCCCAGTTGTAAATGAGTTTCCAGAGGTCTTTCCCAAAGATCTTCCAGGAGTTCCTCCTGACAAGGAGATTGACTTTGGAATTGATCTACTTCCCGGCACTAAAATGATATTTATTTCGCTGTACCGAATGGCTCCAACAGAGTTAAAAGCCTAGTTAAAAGATCTTCGCGACAAGGGATTTATTAGGCCCAGTGCTTCCCCTTGGGGTGCGCCAATCTTATTTGTCCGAAAGAAAGATGGTTCCTTACGCATGTGCATTGACTACTGCCAATTGAACAAAGTCACCATTAAGAACAGGTACGCTCTTCCCAGAATAGATGACTTATTTGACCAACTTCAGGGTGCCCAATGTTATTCTAAGATTGACCTCAGATCAGGCTACCATCAGTTAAAGGTTAAGGAAGTAGATATTTCGAAGACCGTTTTCAGAACCCGTTATGGCCATTTCGAATTTCTTGTTATGTCATCTGGGTTGACAAATGCGCCAGCTGCTTTTATGGATCATATGAACAGGATCTTCAAGCCTTATCTTGATTTATTCGTCATTGTCTTTATTGATGATATTTTGGTGCATTCTCGTAGTGAGGCTGATCATGCAGAACATCTCAGAATAGTGTTGTAGACACTTAAAGATCGCGAACTTTTTGCAAAATTCTCAAAGTGTGAGTTTTTGCTTAAGTCAGTGGCATTCTTAGGCCATGTGATTCTAGGAGAAGGTGTTAAAGTTGATTCTCAGAAGATTGATGCGGTAAGGAGTTGGCCCAGACCCACCTCAGTTTCTAATATAAGAAGTTTCTTGGGTCTTGCAGGCTATTATAGATGTTTCGTAGAAGGATTTTCCTATATTTCTGCTTCGTTGACTAAGTTGACTCAGAAAAGGTTTAAGTTTCAATGGTCAGATGCTTGTGAGCGAAGCTTTGAAGAATTAAAGAAGAGACTAACTTCTGCTCCAGTTTTGACGCTACCAGAAGGAACCGAAGGGTTCATGGTTTATTGTGATGCTTCGGGGGTTGGTCTCGGATATGTCTTAATGCAGCATGGTAAGGTTGTAGCTTATACATCTCATCAGCTCAAGGTTCACAAAAAGAACTATCCGTTTTCATGATTTAGAGTTGGCAGCAGTGGTTTTTGCACTTAAGATATGGCACCATTATTTGTATGGAGTGCATGTTGATATTTTCACAGATCACAAAAGCCTGCAGTATATCTTCAAGCAAAGAAAGTTGAATCTTAGGCAGAGGAGATGGCTCGAATTGCTTAAGGATTATAATGTGGATATTCTCTATCATCCAAGGAAAGCAAATGTTGTAGCCGATGCTCTTAGTCGGCCTTCCATGGGGAGTTTAGCCCACTTTGATGCAGATAAGAAAGTTATGACCAAGGAAGTTCACCGTTTGGCTAGTCTTAGAGGAGGATGGTGGTGTGGTTATTCAGAATAGAGCTCTTTTCTCTTTAGTGGTTGAAGTCAAAGAGAAGCAGTTTAGTGATCCCTACTTGATGCAGCTGAGAGAAGGGGTTCACAAGCATAAGACAACGACTTTTGAACAAAGGGGAGATGATGGTACCTTGAGGTACCAAGGCAGATTATGTGTTCCAAATATAGATGGGCTCTGAGAGCGAATCATGTCAGAAGCTCAGAACTCCAGGTATTCCATTCACCCAGGTTCCACTAATATGTATCATGATCTTAAGGATATTTATTAATGGAATGATATGAAGAACAATGTAGCAGATTTTGTAGCTAAGTGTCCGAATTGTCAGCAAGTGAAAGCCGAACACCAGAGGCCCGGTGGCTTGGCTCAGAATATTGATATTCCTGTCTGGAAATAGGAAATGATCAATATGGACTTTGTATCAGGTCTACCTCGTTCAGTTAGGAGGCACGACTCTATTTGGATGATCGTTGACCGGCTTACTAAGTTGGCGCACTTTTTGCTAGTCAAGACCACAGATTCGGCAGGGGATTACGCCAAGTTATATGTTAATGAAATTATCAGATTGCATGGGACCCAGTGTCCATTATTTTAGATTTTAGTGCTCAATTCACAACGAACTTCTAGAAATCCTTTCAGAAAGGATTGGGTACCAAGGTAAACCTCAGCACAACTTTTCATGCGCAGACAGATGGCCAGGCAGAGCGTACTATTCAGACTCTTGAGGATATGTTGAGAGCATGTGTCCTAGATTTCAAAGGTAATTGGGATGATCACTTACCCCTCATTGAGTTTTCTCATAATAACAGTTATCATGCTAGCATTGGGATGGTGCCATTTGAAGATCTGTATGGGCGAATGTGTAGATCACTAATTGGTTGATTTGAAGTTGGTAAATTGTTAGGGCCAGATTTGGTTTATCAGGCTATGGAGAAGTCAAGTTGATTCAAGAGCGTTTGAAAATGGCTCAGAGCCACCAGAAGTCTTACACAGATGTGAGGCGAAGGGACTTATAATTTCAAGTTAATAATTGGGTGTTCCTCAAAGTTTCACCCATGAAAGGTTTTATGAGATTTGGGAAGAAAGGCAAACTCAGTCCCAGATATATTGGACCTTACAGAATTCTGCGAAAGGTCAGTCTAGTAGCTGATGAACTTGAGTTGCCACAAGAGTTAGCTGCTGTACATCTAGTGTTTCAAGTGTCCATGTTGAGGAAGTGTGTAGGAGACCTGTTATACCCCATACTTTGTACGTTGGAATATTCTAAGTTGGTTGCGACAAGTTATGGACAAGACTTTTAATTTTCGATTTTTGTTGATTTTTGCTTCAATGCACAAGTTGCATATTCATCTTTTCATTGGTATGGAGTGTTAAGGGTAAATTTGGAATAAGAAAAATTTGGGGTTAAAAATGAATTATGGAAAGTTGAGCATTTTATGAGAATTTGGGGCCAAAAATGAAGTTTTGGAAACTAAGAGTTCATGAAAAAATGGCCATGTGGCCTTGCACATGACTTGTGGGCCATAGGGCCACATGTGTGAATTATATATGTAGAGAAAGATGACTAAATTAATCATCTTCATCATTTTTCATTCTCTAGAAAATTCAAGATAGTTGGAGAGCAAGAAAGAGAGAGGTTCGGCCATGACCAAGGAAAATGAGGTCCAAGAAATGATCAACAAAAAATTATTTCTTCTAGTTTTCTGCCAAATGGAAGGTCCTAAACAACATGAAGTGGTTGTTGGAGCAAACAAATCCCTTGTTCATGCAAATCTCAACCCTAGCCAAGTTGAAGAACAAAGTGGAAAAGGGTAAGTTTAATCCTCTTTTTATATGTTAAGAATGGTTTGTGCATGTTGTGATATGTGAAAAAGAATGAAATTCATGAAATATGGCATGTTGAAGTGTTGGCCGTGTGTATGTAGTGGTGTGTAGGAATGAAGAATTAAGTGTGTTGAGCATGTTTGGGTGTTGTTGTAATGTGTAGAAATGGATGAAATTCATGGAAATATGGAAGTTGGTATGTGGCCGTGCATATATGTTGTTTTGTAGAACATAATGAACTAATTTTATTTAGTGTGTTTTGGTTGTTGTGTTGCGGATTCTATGATGCAAATGAAAGTTTAATGGTTCAAATTGGAGTTATAGTCGTTTGCGGTTTGTTATGGAAGTTAATGTGAATTAAATGTAGTTTCTTGAATCTATGGAAATAATGTTGTGAACGTGTGGATTATTGAAGAAGCGGATGAATTTGGAAGAAAGAAATGTATTGTTGTTGTTTGTATGGCATTTGGAAGTTTCGGGTTCCATTATGTAGTGAATGGGCTGATTTGGCTATTTTGTAGATTGTTGGAAGCATTCTTGAATCTTGTTTAAATGGTTTAGATTAGTACTTGAACGTATGAACATTGATGTTGGTTTGATCATATGCGGTTGATTTGAATGAAAATGGAATATCGTCGAATTACATGGAAAACTAATATTAGAATGCGTTTTGAATTGGTTATTGATGTTGTTGTTGGTTGTTGGTATTGTTGTTGAAGAATTGGCCGAGTTGAATTCTCGGGGTGTTGAATTTATAGGAGAAGTGCTGCCCAAATTTCTGTAAATAAAGTGCGAGCTTAAAATGGGGTTCTGGGTGCCTATGACTAATGTTTGGTGTCTAATGACGTGTTGTAGATTTTGAGAAGCCGAGACTTGAGTTTGGATTAGCTTAGGAAGCAATCAAGGTATGTAAAGCTTATCCTTCTTTCCTTTTGGCATGTCCTAGTCGCAAGTAAGTTATGATGTATTATGAGCTTCGGGGGAAATTCCATTCGAAAAATCCGAGCAAGTTTACGATGCTTATTTGCTTCTTGATGTTGGCATCTTTATATGGTCCAACTATGGTTTATATGTCTTTTGTATGGTTGGATTTCAAAAGTTGCATAAAAGCTTGGTTTTTAAAAAGAGTTTTATTCCTAAACGATTCCGAAAACTACGAACGTCCGTAACTTTCACAAACAGAACCGGATGGCCTTGATATGCTCGTAAATGATTCTCTAACGTATGATGACTTAAATTTTTATGGGCGGGCCCGACTTGAGTCGACACCCCTCCGTGGGCCCCGCGACTTTCCTTATGTACTTCGACGATTTTTGAAAGGATATGATATGACTATTATTCGATTTCAAGTACGATCGGCTTTACTTATCTTTTGAGTTTGTAATAATGATTCGATAACATATGATGACTATGATTTTCGTAGGCGGGCCGGATTGGGTTGACGCTTGTCCGTGGGTCCCGCGATCTTTCGTATAATTCGATGGCTTTTGAAAGAACTTAATATGACTATCTTTGACCCCGAGTATGATCACTTATTTATCCGTTGAGTCCGAAATGAGGATTTTTATGCATGTGATTTTGATACGTAACTATGGTTTCTGAAGTTCGGTTTGATATGTTCCCGAGTGATATTCGGAAGAAAACCTGATTTGACTATTGTTTCGGTTTTGAAATAACAGTTCGTTTTGATTATCCTATTGGGTCTTTGTAAGTGTTTTGCATTGCATATGGTTTCCCACGATTCTTGTATGCATTTTGTTGTATGTCTTTCGCCGAGTCCCGTGATGTATGTATCGCGCTTTGTGTGATGTTGCCGCTGGATTCTTGACCGCGGTATGTGTGATGTTGCCGCTGGATTCTTGACCGCGGTATGTGTGATGTTGCCGCTGGGTATTTGTCCGCGGTATGTTGAGTGATATTGACCGCTGGGTATTTGTCTGCGGTATGTCGAGTGATATTGACCGCTGGGTATTTGTCCGCGGTATGTCGAGTGATATTGACCGCTGGGTATTTGAACGCGGTATGTCAGGTGAGATATGTATTCTGGAATAGGATCAGTCGGTTAATGTCAGCTCGTATGATTTGTTCTATTTTCTATATATATGAGACAGAAACGTTTTACAAAAGAAAGCTAAGCATTTTGGCATTTGGATTATCACATTTGTCTTCTCGTACCGCCTATGTATGATTTGTACTTCGTGTGCAAGCCCTTTGGTATTCTCGAATTTTTATGCTCATTTTACGCACTCCTTACTTGGGTTATGACCTCGTTTTCGTATGTCATGCTTTACATGCTCGCACATATTCGTCTTGGCCCCTTTCTTCGGCGCCATTGCGTTTCATGCCGCGCGGTACCCGCGTGATGAGTAGATGACGTTAGCCGAAGACGTTCCAGCCGGATTGGCGAGCTCCATTTCCTCGAGTCTTTGCCGAATCCGAGTGCTTTTGTATGGTATACGAGATGTTGGTAGAGACTTTGCGAACGTTGTCGTGTGTGTATAAGACGTCGGTTGTAAGCGACTATGCAAGCCGGTGCATTAGTATGCATTATGTTACAGATTTGTTTGGCAAGCGGCTATATAAGCCGAAGTATTGTTGTGCATTATATTACAGATTTCATACGATTGCAGACTTTATTTGATTTGAAAAAAAAAAAAAAAGCATGTTTGTTCCGAAAAATGTTCATTATGTACTTATGTCATGTGTTATCGGCCCAGTATGGTTATGAGCATTACGAAAGTCAGCGGGTTCGCTCGGCCCTAGATAAGGGTCGGGTGCCCATCACACCCTATCGGATTAAGGGTGTGACAAGACCCGTCGTTGGTTGTTCCTGTTGATACTATAACAGTTAAGGACGGTTTGACCTATGAGGAGATCCCCGTAGCCGTTCTTGATCGTCAGGTTCACAAGTTGATACCTAAGGAGGTAGCCTCAGCAAAAGTATTATGGAGAAGTCAAAAAGTTAAGGAAGCAATATGGGAAGCCAAGGAGGATCTTGTCACGACCCAAGCCGATGAGTCGTGATGAGTGCCCGATCTCTACTGACCAAGCACCCCTAAACTCATACCTGGATCTCACTGAGCAACAGTGTCACACCCTAATTTCCGACAGGGTGTGATGGGCACCCGACCCTTACTTAAGGCCGAGCGAACCCGCTGACACTCGTTGTTACACCTTGCATTTTGAGCCTTTGGATATTCCGAGTCGATGGCGGAAAGTTTAGGGCAAGGTCATTTTTTCGGTTTCGTTGTAATGCGTAAGTCGTTAAAAAAAAATATTATTAGTGT
>NW_026718243.1:0-13640 GCF_029784015.1 Lycium ferocissimum
ATGTTTTGGCCCGGGGATGTGGGGTATATGTGATTTTAAACCGGGATTTTTTTTCGGGTTATGGTGTTTTTTGGGGGATTCTTGCCCGCGTATGTGTGTATTGACATTTGGATACTTAGTAGCGGTATGTGTGATATTGACATTGGGTACTTGACCGCGGTAAGTGTATATGTGATTTTGACCGATTATGATCATTCGGTTAATGTCGCCTAATATGATATGTTTGATTTTCAAGTATATATGAGACAAAAATGTTTTTCGAAAGCGAAAGCATTTCGGCATTCCGATTATCATATTTGTCTTACGTACCTCTTATGTATGATTTGTATGTCGATGCAAGCACTTTAGTATTCGCTATTGTGTTCACTTTACTCGTACTCCCGACTTCGGTTATGGCGTTCGTTTTGTACTTCTCGCTTTGCATACTCGGTACATATTTCGCATCGACCCCTTTCTTCGGGCCGCGTTTCATGCCGCGCGGTACCCACGATGAGTAGATGACGTTAGCGAGAAGATGTTCCAGTACCGGATTGGCGAGCTCCATTTCCTCCGAGTCTTCGCCGAGTCGAGTTGCTTTTGTATGGTATACGAAGTTATAGTAGAGACTTTGGCGACAGTGTCGTGTGTATGATATGTCGAGTTTGTAAGCGGCTATGTAAGCGATGTATTATTATGCATTATGTTACGAACTTCATATGTTTACAGATTTTATACGATGCTAGTTTTATTTGATTTGATAAGATGAAAGGCATGTTTGTTTTTGGAAAAAAAAAACAAAAGTTTTCATTATGTACTTGTGTCATGTTTTACAGGCCCAGTATGGTTATGAGTATTACGAGTGTCGGCGGGTTCGCTCGCCTTAAGTAAGGGTCGGGTGCCCGTCACGCTTTTTGTCAAAAAGTGGGGTGTGACAAATTGGTATCAGAGCAGTTCGTCCTAGGGGTTGTCTGCAAAGTCGTGTCCGGTAGAGTCCTGTTTATCGTGTGAAGCGCGCCACATTTATAAACAGGAGGCTACGTGTCACACCCCAATTTCCAATAGGGTATGATGGGCACCCGACCCTTACCTAGGGCCGAGCGAACCCGCTGACTATCGTAACACTCATAACCATACTGGGCCCACAAAACACAACATACGCACGTAATGAAAATTTTTCGTAAAAACAAACATGCATTTCATTTTTTTTCAAACCAAATAAAATCTGCAATCGTATGAAAACGCGTGATATAAGGCACAACAAAGACTTCGGCTTATAGCCGCTTGCCTAATACATCGGTAGCATAACGCATACAAACACACCGGCACATAGCCGCTTACAAAACGAGCCCGACATATCGTACACTCGACATCGTACGCAAAGTCTCTACTAACGTTTCAGATACCATACACGCACTCGGACTCGGCACTCCGCAGGAAGTGGAGCTCGTAATCCGGGTCGGAGCATCTTCTGCTAACATCACCTACTCATCCGTGGGTACCTGCGTGGCATGAAACGCAGCCCCCGAAGAAAGGGGGTCAGTACGAAATATGTACTGAGCATGTAAACATAGCATCATACATTATCACATACCAAATGCGGCCCATAGGACCCGGCGGACAGAACGTGGTCACCACCCTATCTGGCGCCACAACACAAGATAACACCGTAAGATTTCAAATCTCCGTATCCCCGAACACGACATCACAACACATCGCAGGCCATATCACAAAGATAACTCCATAAACGGAACCCGGCCCTATGGCGAGGTCTCGGGAACCGTAACACAAGCATAACACCGAGTATATCATAGTGCGCACGATCATATGCCGGGATCCGGTGAAAGAGGTAAACACGTAACGCACGGCAGATCGTAAGTAACCACACACACATCAGACATCATCACAGACTCAACCGGACGATCAAAACGAACCCTCTTTTTGAAAATCCAAAACCATAGTCAAATCAAGTTTTTCTCTCGATTCTCGCTCGGGACATGTCAAACCGAGCTTCAGAAACCGTTGTTACGCATCAAAATCATGGGCATAAAATCCTTATTTCCAACTCGACAGAAAAATAAATAATCATAGTGAAGAAAATATTAAATTTTCCGAAAAATCCATAAAGGTGGCATAGAAAGGCCGCGGGCCCCACGGACGGGTGGCGATCCCCGTCCGAGCCCGACTACGAGGGGTAGGGGAGAGTGATGCCTTATGAACTTACATATTATGTTTTGGGGCGTTTCGAGGTCGTATGCAAAAGTTACGGACGTTCGTAGTTTCGGAGTCGTTTAGGCATATATCCCTTTTGTAAACAAAACTCTTTTGAAACAAAATTCTTTTGTAAATATAACTCTTCTGCAACCTTAGAAATTTAATCATACAAAAGACGTAAGGATCATAACTTGACCGCGTTAAGGGTACGAATATCAAGAGACATATAAGAGTCGCTTACGCAGCATTTCAAACTCAGTCATATCCAAGACATACAAACCATACTAAGGATACCAACCTCAAGCAAATACGAATCACAAATATACTCGAAATTTACGAATGGAGTTTCCCCGAGGTACATATCATGTTATACCTTAATTCCGTCTAAGACATGCCAAAAAGAAGAGAAGGGTAAGCTTCACATACCTGGCTTGCTTCCTAAGCTAATCCAAACGTAAGTCTCGTCTCCTCAAAATCTACAACAACATCAATAGGCGTCGAACATTAGCCATACGCGTCGAAGAATTCAATTCCAAGCCACTACTTTTTCTACAGAATTTTGGGCAGCACTTCCCCTATAACTTGGACGCCCCCGAGAATTTAACTCGGCCAAATCTTCAACAACAATACCAACAATCATTCCAACAACATCAATAAGTAATTTCAAACGCATTCTAGCACTAACAAGTCATTTCCACATACTTCGACAACATTCCAATTATACTCAACTTAACTACATATTTCCAAACTAATATCAACGATCGCATATTCAAATAACAATTCAAACCTTTCAAACGTGGTTCAAAAACATTTCCAACAATCCACAAAATTATTCCAAACAACCCAACCTAAACATGAGGCAACCCAAAACCTTTCAAATCCAAGGAAATATCAACAACATATTTCTTTCTTCCAAACTCATAAACCATACTAACAATCCATACTTCCCGTATTTCACAACACAACAATTACATATTCAACTTGAATCATTCAATACATTCAGTCTCATCACATAACCCATGACAACAACGACCAAAATACTAAGGAAAATCAACTCGCTATAAGCTACTAAAACAGCCCCTATTCGGCCAACACCAACACACATCAATTCCATGACTTTTTATTCATTTCTACATGCCAAAACAACTTGCAAACATGCTACATACACTTAATTCTTCACCACTACACAACCACACATACACACGGTTACACACACACACTCACGGCTGCCCTTCAACATGCATGTTTTCATGATTTTCTTTTCATTCCCACACTTCACAACATACACAACCATGCATAACATCTAAAAGAGAAGATCAAACCATACCTTCTTCACCCAATTCTTCCATTCGGTTGGAGCTTGTTTTTGCAACAATAAGGCCTTGCTTGCTTCCACCAACTACTTCATGATACTTAGGACCTTCCAAGGAGTGGAAAACATAGAAGAAAATATTTTTTTGGATGAAGATTCTTGGACCTCAACTTCCATGGTCATGGCCGAATGGTTCCTTGGTTTCTCTCCAAGGTTCCATACGTTTCTAAGGGGTAAGAAAAGATGAAGATGACTTAAATTAGTCATCTTATTCCTCATATAATTCACCCACATGGCCCCATGGCCCACACACACACACACCTAGCCGGCCACTTATGGCCATTTTCAAATAATGGCCAACTTTCCATAATTCATTTTTTGGTCCCAAAATTTTTCCAACTTTCATTCTCTAATTTTTTTCCTTATTCCAATCTTACCCTTAACACTTCATACCCACAAAAATGAATATGCGACTTATGCATCGAGACAAAATCAACAAAACCGAAAATTAAAAGTCTTGTCCATAATTCGTCGCAACCAACCTAGAATATTCCAACGTCCCAAGTACGGGGTATAACACTACGGGTCATCTAGGGTGGTTACTCTTCTTTCACATCTGAGATCGTGCCATAGAGCCAAGTCATAGGAAATGAGATTTCTTGTACTAACCTTTGGTTTCAGCAGAAGAATGGCACCGATAGAAGGAAGTGATTGATGATGTTGGGAATTACAAAGCACGCAGGTAAGCAAAGGTATGAAAGTTATATTCCAAATAAGGTATTGAAGTATGATCGAAATGTAAAGTTTAAAACCGAAAGGGAAAGTAAATGGGAAAGTGTAACAAGTGCCGTTTGAGTTGGGCATACGAGGTATGTTTATCATTTGTGTACTGTTGATGATATTGGGAGCCCTGTGTGGCTGCGATGTGATATGATATGTATATATGTATTTTGGCCCTGTGAGGCATTGTTGGTATTTCCTGTGTACATGTTTTGTGATAGTAAGGAATATAGAGGAAACTCTGCCGAAATTTTTCCAGAAATAAAGAGAAAATGAGATGTGGATTTGTAATCCGACTTGAAAGGTCGTGTCCACCGTAATGGTAAGATTTGAGTAAGTTGCGAGTATGGCTGACCTCGAGAAAGAAGTAATAGTATGACTAAGTGTTATATCCCGTATTTTCGCATGTTCGGAAAAATTGGAAATAATCTTGGTTTGCAAGAAATAAGGTAATGATTGATTTTATTTAGCACATGAGTTGTTTATGGAAGAATATTAAAGTGAAAGTGTCGAGGAAGGCTAAGGGCAAAATGGAAATTTTGGAGATTAGTTTCGGGAATTCTAAATGTGACCAATAAGTCATTGGGCTCAAAAAAATGATGAGAATTTAAGGCCCAAATGCATGTGGTGGCCGGCCACATGGCCAAGCCCACCAAAGAAAATTAAATATTTTCCATGTGCTAAATTACTTATAAAGGGATCATTTATCCCTTAGAAGATTCATGAAACAAAGAAGAGAAAAACAAAAGAAAGAAAAGCAACAAGAGCACAAGGCATTCGGCCAAGGCTCCAAATTTTTTTGTCCCTCAAAGTCTTCTTCAAAAATTATTTTCTTGTTGTATTCTCACTAATTCAAGGGCCCTCTACAACTTAGTGTAGTTGTTTTGGAGAATTGAGCACTTGTTTCATCAATTCAACACTTTGGTTAAGTGAAGAAGATAGAAGAACAAGGTAAGAATTCATCTCTTTTATTTATGTTATGAAGGTTTGTTTGTGTTGTAGTATGTAGAAATGAGTAGAAATTATGGAAATATGGAAGTTTGCAAAGTGGGTATGCATATGTATATATGGCCGTGTGTGTGTGTTAATGTATAAGTGAGATGAGTTGAATTTTATGTTGTATTCTAGTTGTGGTTGTGGTGGAATTTGTATTGGAAAATGAAAGTTGAATGAATTTTGGTTGAAGTTGGAAAGGGAGTGTTGGCCGTATGGTGCCTAGTGAGGAAATGGGAATGAATTAATTTTGTTTAATATGTTAGTTGTATTGTTGTGATCCTTATAGTGTAAATGAAGGTAAAATGGTTTAAGTTGGCATTGAAATGGAATGTAGAAGGTTATGTCATTTTAGAATGATTTTATGATATTATGGAAACGAAGTTGTTAAGGTGCAGATTATGATTATTGTTGATGAAATTGGAAGATGGAAATGTGTTATGAATATGTATGTTGAAGATTAGAAGTTTCGGATGAATTATGGTTTCGGTGGAAAATTTGTATATTTTGTGAATATTTTGTAAAATGATACGAAAACGCTTCCTAATTATATTGGAATGATCTTGGCTAATATAGAAATATCAAAATATTGACCTTGATTTGAAAATGCAAAGTTGGATTGGGAGATGTTGCGTTATTTGGAAAAGAAGACAATATATGTTAGAATGCGTTTCAATTCAATTGTTGATGTTATTGGCGTTGTTGTTGGTTTGGTTGTTGATATTTGGGCCGAGTTGAATCTCGGGGATGTTGTATGTATAGGGGAAATGCTGCCCAAATTTCCATAGCCAAGTATTGGTTAAAATTGGAATTGTAAGCCTTATGATTAATGTTTGGTAACTATGACCATTTGTAGATTTTGAGCAAATCGGGACTTGAGTTTGGACAAGCGAGGAAGGCGAATAAGGTATGTAAGGCTTACCTCTTCTTTCTTTGGCACGTCTTAGATGTAATAGGCTTGAATACGTGTCTCGGGGACCACTCTAATTCTAGAAATCCGAGCTTGAATTTGACTACTATTCATTCAGTAGAATTGAATCAAATGCTTACGAATAGTTGAAAGAATTGTTTGAACACCTAGAACTTGCATGAATAGGATCCGATTACCCTAAAACTCTCATAAGCAATGTCATGAAACGTATTATACGCAAATTGTGTACGCCGCCCCATTTGACCCGAGGTGGGCCCCTAGTTTCCGAGATTTCTCCACATTGGCTTAATTGACTTATTTTAAGCGATATGTAAGTACGATTTTTGACTAAGTTTCGACTATTAAAAAGTGATCGTTTTGACTAGTCCATTGAGTCCTATGATAGACTTTTCCATGTACTAACGATCCCAAAGGTTTTGTCCTTGATATAATTCGTCGCAACTCTGAAAGGTACGATCTATGGCTATTGCCTGATTTCTTTTAAATAATCTATCACCTGAATTGTTCTTCCGAGTTTTGACAAACAGTGTATGTTTTATATTGCATATGGTTTTTCTCACTACTCTGCTCGTGCGAACTGTTATGACATCTTTCACTGCGTCCCGGGCCAGGGCATGTATTCGTGCAATTCCACTGCATTGTTCACCGCGTCCCTCACTAGAGGGCCGGGGCATGTTATATATATATATATATATATATATATATATATATATATATATATATATATACTTATGATGATGATGTTATGACGGGGAGGTGGCCAGGATGGCGTATGATGATTCCTCTCACCGCGTCCCTCACTAGAGGGCCGGGGCACGCTACACATATATACATGATGATTTTACTTACCGCGTCCCTCAATAGAGGGTCGGGGCATGTTATGTATGCATATGTTCATGATGATTTCTTTAATTATGATACTCCCATTAATGATTTTGAAAAACATGATTTACGTTCAAGATAAGTTTTATGAGATCCGATTCTTTCGTACTACTTTTCCGTCCTCTTTATTTCCGTATGATTCGGTTATCGTGTTTCGCTTTACATACTCGCACATATTTCGTACCGACCCCCCGTCTTCGTGGGCCGCGTTTGCGCGCGCGGTACAGATACACATTTGAGTGAGCCGCCAGCTTAGGGTCCCTGTTCAGCTATCTTGAAGAGCTCCCTTGTCCGGAGCCCAGATTTTGGTATAGTCTTTTGTTATATTCGTGTATATTTGTTCAGGGTACGGCGGGGCCCTGTCCCGTCATATGACTTTGTTACTCCGTGCGAGGTCGCGTAGACATGTACGTGGGTGTGGCTATATACGTACTATATGCACGTATTGTATGTTTGGGCGGTTTATTCACCGCGCGCCCCTTGTCGCTCGCCTATATCCGTATATATGGATATGTTGGCCGTGTGGCCTTTGTTGGTATTTACGTCGTGCGGGTAAATTTTGGTTAGTAAGAAAAACAGAGGAAACTCTGCCCAAATTTTTCTAAATACCTGAGTTACTATTTTGGCTTTTGGTACGTACGAGTGCCCAGTTCGGGCGCTAGTCACGGCCTACGGGGTTGGGTCGTGACAAAAGTGGTATCAGAGCGGTTAGTCCTCGGAGTGTCTACGTGCCGTGTCAGTAGAGTCCGTTTATCGGTGTGTTGTGCACCACATCTATAAACGGGAGGCTACGGACATTTAGGATGTTGCTTTTCCTTCGATCTTAGATCGTGCGATAAAGCGGTATTATCGGGATGGCTCCTCCCTAACAAGCGTGTTTTCAGCGATGCCTCCGAGAAAGGCGACGGCCGCCGAAGGGCAAGTCGCTGCAAGAGAGCCTAGTCGGGGCCGAGCAGAGTGACCGGGGGCCCATGCTCGGCCCGAGCCGGATATTGTGCCCGGTCGGCGAGAGTTCGCCACCCCATCACCGTCAGAGGGGCATAGAGCAGCAGCAGCTGCCGGACGAGAGACAGCCCCACCGCCCGCCCCTGAGATTCGAGTGCGGAGCCTCCAGCTCCTCAGCCAGGGGCGGAGGATAGAGCTATGAGGGATGCAGTTCGGTGCTTACCGAGAGTTGGTAGAGGGCGAGGTGCGGCGATACGGAGTAGGGGATGACCGGGCGGATAGACGTGGCCGGTGAGAGGGCTCGTTGCTTCGACCCTGTGTCCGCCGCGAGTTCTTCGGGTCAAAGCCCGAGGAGGACCCTCGGGGAGTTTATTAGAGAGATGCGCCGTACGCCGCGACTTATCAAGGCCTCGGGGGCGAGTCGTGGGTGGCGTCGTATCGGGCGCACGATATAGCGACCAATTGGTTTGGTCGTGGGAGCTATCGGGGGCGAGGGTGCCCACCCGAGCGGTATGGGATGAGTTTGTGGAGGCTTTCCTTGCCCCATTTTCTACCCCGAGAGATGGGGTTCCACGGTTTATACATCGAGCGGGGGTGGTAGGGAGCGTCGGGAGTACGGCACGAGTTCGATTCCTTGGCCAGTACGCTCCTCACGTTGTGGCGGATATGTATGACGAGTACACCGGTATGTTATGGGGTGGATGATTATTTGATTGTGTTGTATGTCGATGGTAGCTCGGCCCGGCATGGACATTGTACGAGGTACGAGCGTATGCCCGGGCATGGAAGAAGCGACACGAGGGCGTCGGCCGATAGGGACTACGGCGGGGGCCGGCCCGAGGGCTAGATCGGCGGGGCATTACGGGGGGGGGGATTTCGGCGGGCGGCCTCGGCGTGCGTACGGGGTATTCGTCCCGGCCCGGCCGCGAGTGCACCCGCGGTTCCGGGCGGGGAGGGTTTGATAGCACCGGGTATTCGGGAGCCGGTCCGAGTTCCCGAGCTTCGGGTCACGGGCGAGTAGGGGTTCCGAGTCCGCACGAGGCCATCTACGCCCCGGTGCCCTCGGTGCGGCCGGCGCCCGCGGGGAGTGCCGTCGCGCGTCACGGGCGCTTGCTTTACATGCGGCCGGCGGCCATGCGCGAGGGATTGCCCGCGTCGGGATGGTTCGGGTGGTGCGACCCGGACCATCGGGTCGGTCGGCCGGTTCGTCCTCTTCGTGGTTATGCGCCCTACGGGGCAGATATGCCGGCACCGCGAGGCCGGTGGTAGAGCCGCGGTGGATTCCGAGTTCCGGCGGTCCTTCGAACCGCGTATTTGCTCGACGAGGAGGCGAGGATCGGGGAGGCACCACCGGATGCGGCTACAGGTACATGAATCCTCACTAGAATTTATATTCTTATATGTGCGTATCTGTGATATAATTGTTGCGTAATGGCGGTAGACGGGAAGTGTCACACCCCGATTTCGCTAGGGTGTGATGGGCACCCGACCCCGTAGTCGGAGCCGAGCGAACCCACTGACTCTTACTACGTACTAAAAAATTTTTTTTCTAGTAAATCTCTACGTCAAGTATACATAATAAGATTTTCGAAAAATTCCTTTGTTGCTTTTAAATCAAATAAAATATGTAATCGTACAAAACTTGTATCATAGTACGAGGCCCGACTCCCGAACCCACGACTATGTCCCGCAAAGTCTCTAACTTCGACTCGGACATCATAACGTAGTATGCTGACTCCGGCGACACTCCGCAGCAAATGGAGCTTGCCAACCCGCTCGAAACATCTTTCATCCTAGTCGCTATCCGTCCGGTGTACCGCGCGGCATGAACGCAGCCGCCCACAAGAAGGGGGCGTCGCACGAGCAATGTACCGAGTATGTAAGGCATAAAAGATAACATAATAAAATAGACGGGACATGGACCGAGATATAATAAGAAAACATGGGAAATAAGAGAGGAAAAGGGTCCGTCGTATCTCGCTTGCCTCTCGAGGCGGAATTATGCACGCTCACTTTTACCTTAACACTTACATCCATAACCTCGCCCGCATCACATAATATCATTAGCCCGCGTCCGGGACAACATTAACCGATATGGGATTTGCCTGAACCAATGCGGGATTTGCCTAAACCAATGCGGGATTTGCCTAAACCAGTGCGGGATTTGCCTAAACCAATGTGGAATTTCATCTCATCATTGGGTTTGCCCCACCACTGGGTTTGCCCCACCATTGGGTTTTGCCCCACCATTGAGTTGGCCCCACCATCGGCTTCGTGGCGCCTCACCTCGAAGGAACAACAATCATAAGGCGAGACTATCATCGGAAAGTTAACATTAAAAGAAAACATAGACATTATAAACGAAAAACACGGAATAGATCATAAGGCATTGTTTCATATACTTCTTCTCGTATCTAGCATTATCTTTATCATCATAGAACCATAGTCGTTGTTTTAATCATTAGGACTTTCAAGATTGTAAAACTTGGTCTTTGAAGAAAAAGGGATTTTGTTTTTGAAAAACATTTGTAAACTTTTAGTAAGGGACATCATGCCTTGGGGTCAAGGGTTTAGTTAAAACAACTATGTGTGTTATGGTCGGAATGATAACCAAGAACTTTCACTGACTATAGTACGGAAATAAGCCTAGTGGAACAATAGGAGGGAGTTCGGGAATAATGGGCCCACCTCGGGTCAAATGAGGTGGCGTACACAATTTACGTATAATACGTTTCATGACAATACTTATAGAGGTTTTAGGGTAATCGGGTCCTAATCATGCAAGTTCTAAGTGTTTGGACCTTTCTTTCAACCATTCATGAACATTTACTTCAATCTTACTGAATGAATAGTAACTAATTTCAATCTCGGATTCCTAGGAAAGGAATTGTCCCCGAGGCCCGTATTCAAGCCTACTACGTCTAAGACATGCCAAAGAAGGAAAGTGAAGTCTTACATACCTCTTTCCGCTCCTTCTGCTACTCCAAATCCAAGTTGCAAATCCGCCAAAATCTACAATTTGGTCATGTTTACCAAATGTTAACTTGAGCATCTAAAAGCAAGTTCTCGAAGTAACACTTGTCTACCAAATTTTACAAGCATTTCCCGTAAATGCGCCATCCCGAGAATATGGCTCGGCCCAATTCATCCATTAACAACAATCCGAGAATTCAACTCGGCCACAATATCAACAACAAAACCAACAATAGCATGTCCAAACATATTCTAACATTAGCAAGTCATCTCCACATATTTCGACAACCTTCCAATTATATACCTTCAAACTAACATCAATGCTCGCATATTCGAGTATTAATCCGAGACCACTTAAACATGATTTAAGAACGTTTCAAACAATCCTTATAATATTCAAAACAACCCAAACCATAGACTAACTTACCCGAAATCCTTCAATTACATTAGGACATCAACGATACATTTCTTTCTTTAGTTTCATAAACTATATTGACGATTCCATACGTTAGCATTTTCATTTCCATCAACACAAGGAATCACACCACAATCACATAACGTTCCAAATCAGTCCGCAAGCGACTACAACTTCCACTTGGATCATTAAACTTTTATTTTTCAACATAAAATCCACAACAAGCAACAACCAAAATATTAAGTAAATCTAATTCATCCCTTCCATACCAAGGAAGCCCCTCATTCGGCCACCACACACATACACACAACTTCATGAATTTCATCCATTACAACATATTGCAACACGTCCAAACATGCATAAGACACAATCCATACATGCTAAATAAATTAATTCCTTACTTCCATATAGCATCACACACACGGCCACACACAACACATGCATAACTTCTTAGGTTTCATTCATTTCCATACTCCACCGCATCCACAAACCATGTATAACATATGAAAAACAAGTTTGAACCTTACCTTTCCTTCACTTCTCCCCCACGGCTAGAGTTGGATTTTGCAAAACAAATGGTTTTCTTCTTCCAACAACTACTCCATATGATAGAGGACCTTCCATTTAGTAGGAAAACAAGAAGAAAATGATTCCCCATGATCAATTTTCAAGAACCAATTCAGCCATGCTTGGCCGAATTCGTCTCTCTCTCTCTTTTTTTTTTTTTTGTTGTTTCTTTCTTTCTTTCTTTCTCTCCACTCCTCTAATTAAAAGATGACCAACTATATATATATAATTCTCCCATCATCTTTCCATATTTATATCTTGGTCCCTCAAGTATGGACTCATATTCCTTTTTCTCCTTCCTCTAGAATTTTCTTCTTTTTCTTGACTTTTCTTCTCTTTTCTTTGAAAATTAATTAAGAAGACCAATTGTCTTCTCTTACAAGCTTCACCCATGCACATGCACAATTACCCTTATTAATTAAAATGTGGCACACACCATACATATTACACGGCCACATGGCCTTTTCTTGAATTTTCTTGAACTTTGTGAAATTACCATTTTACCCTTAGCCTTTCTCATTATTTCCATACTACTATTGTCCATAAATAATACTCATAACCTACTTATGAGTTAAAATAATCTTGGAACATAGCCTCATCCTTAACTTCTCACTATTATCTCGGACTATCCAAATGTGCAAAAATGCGAGGTGTAACATCCTTCCCCCCTTTTGGAACATTCGTCCTCGAATGTTCAACTAGTCTTACAGGGTCGCATAAGCACCTCGGGGGAGCTCCCTTTTCAAAGCTATTTTCATCCTTCATATTAGCTCTTAAGCCATCCAATACCGTTCTCTTTGTCATACTCTTTCTCTTTATATACGTCCATTTTCTGGCGTCGCACTATTCAAAGTTTGTGCGAACTTCTCATATCACCTTAAACATTATCCGGACTTCTATCCACTTATTGTCGGTTTCCCCCTACCTTACTAACTCACTTCAGTAAAAGGTCTCCTCAGTAGCTCAAGCGTTCATATCACACACACTACCGTATCAACTGTCTTTATCTCATCCTTACATTTCTCTCACCTGCTTCCCCCCTTTTGGGGCGCACCTATACCATTATCCATTTATACTTCGTCTCATATCCTCATTCCCAACCTCAATCTACAGTGGAATAATAATGTACTACTTGGCAACACTTAAACCATTCCTTACCCGATTAATGCTTTTGTACCGTAACTTCGGTTACTGGGGTTCACATGTCCACCGATACCATCATATTTGGGACATCCTACACCTTCACATATATTCAATTACTACTAACTAGCCCACAAAATACTGTTACATCCGGCAGTTCTGCACATTTGGAAAATTTGGAATAATTTTTGCTTGTAAGAAATAAGACCATATTTGGATTTTCTTAGCAAGTGTGAGCCGGTTATGGAAGTTTGAATGCGAAAACACCGGAGAAGGCCTAAGGGCAAAATTGGAATTTTGGAAATATGTTTCGTGAATTTGCAAACGAGAATTCTAGTGAATTGGGCTCAAAAAAAAAAAAAGAAAATGAGGCCCAAAATGCATGTGGTGGCCGCCAACTATGTTGGCCCAAACCCATGGAGTTGGTCATGTGCTATGCCATGTGACCAACTAAATAATTATAAGAGAGGATAAGTCTTCAAGAAATTTCAAGAACCAAAAAGAAAAATCAA
>NW_026718244.1:0-28508 GCF_029784015.1 Lycium ferocissimum
TTCTCTTCCTTCAAATAAAGGTCGGGTCCAAATTGGTCTCGTTGTCTACGTCTTTGTACGAGAACGCTTTGCGTCCCCAACCAAAAGAGGACGGTGTACACGTAATTTTGACCCTCCCCGTGTGTTTCACCTTATAGTTTTTAAATATTTCTTTTTAATTTTAATTTTTGACGTGTCAATTTTATTCTATTTTTATTTAGTAGGCTTATTTGCAAAAATCAAAAAGAACAAAAATATTTGCTATTTTTACGGTATAAGTTTTGTGTTTTAAAGAAAGAAAAATTACAAAAATATGCTTTATAGGTTTTAATTTTAGTAGCAGGTCATTTATTTTAAGATTATTTTTTAGTTATTTAGAAATAGTTATTAAATATTTTTTTTGTTTTTATATTAAAAAAAATGAGCAAATAGGATTATACCACCTCACCACAAAATGACAAAGTTTGATAACAAACCTTATCACAAAAGGGGAGGGGGTTCACGTTTTTTAGGGAAATATTATTGTTAGGGGTGGGGCCCACACAATTAAAAAAAATGAAAAAAGAAAGAAAGAGGGGCAGAACACGTGATAGAGGGGGTTTTTGGAATCATTTTTGGGGAATCATTAGAATAGAGAGAGAGTGACAACAGAAAGAAAATAGATAGAGAAATATAAAAAAAGAGAAACGAACAGAAAACAGAAGAAGGGACAAAAATTAAAAAAATCATCATCACCTCCTTCACGCCACCATCCATAAAACTCCATTTTTAACCACCCATTAAAGGACCCATTTTCAACTACATACATACACACACACGCAAGAAATAGGGGGCACAAATATTGAAAGATAAAGAGGAGACGATAGAGAAAGGAAAAAAAAAGGGGTGTGACATATATATATTAATAGTGAAAGAAGTACTCCTCACAATTTCAATTTGTTTGAGCATATTTTCTTTAGTAACCGTCCAAAATGAATGGCCTCTTTCCTAATTTGGAAACAAATTCACTTTCGAATGATTTACGTTTCACACAAATTTTCAAGGCTTATTTTGAACCACAAGTTTCAAAGTCTTTCCTCTTTCTTAAGTATCGTGCCCAGTCAAATGGGTTCATATAAATTGAAACGGAGGGAGTATTAACTATATATCAGATCACCTATAAAGACGATTACAAGTAACCAATCCTAAATAGTTTAATTAATAATTTGAAAAATAAGACAAGCACATATTCTAAGTCACGATGGGAAATTTATGAGTTGTGAACTTGACATTGAGTTCAGAGCTCTTTTATTTTTTTATTTTTTAAAAAGGCATTTTATCAAATCAGCGGAGGGGAGGGGGGAGGAGGGAAAGAGAAGTGGATACTATGTTACTGATGGGGTTTGAACCCTTCATCAATCTTAATTGTGGAAGGTAGCACTACAATAAAATGATTAGAGACAACCCTTCTTCACTAAGTCACAGGTTTATTAGGGACAATAAAATGATCGTCATTAATTATTTATACTATTTGTGACAAAAACTAACGTCATAATTAAATATAAAATTTTATGGCTAAAGTTTACAATGAATAACTACAAATTCTAATTCGTCGCTATTGGAACAACATATTTTTAGTATAAAAATTTAACTAATTTTAAGACAAATAATGGCTTTGCACATATTGGGTACATTATTAGTGACAAAATAATGTGTCACAGATAACTTAAAATTCGTGGCTACTGTTACTGATCAATAGATGGCGCCAACTCATATTTTGGTGGGAAACTTTGTGAACAAAATTTGTGCTATGAAATTTTATGTTTTATCACTAAAAGTATGTGTCATGTATTTAAACACGAAATATAATTTTGTTATGAAAAGTGAACAATTAGCAACAAATTTTGTTTCGTAGTTAATAATTTTGTAGCTGTATATCACATTTGTTCTTGTGTAACCAAGTGAACTAACTCTCGCTCATCCATAACTCGTTTTAGTTACTGGATTCATAATTAAATATTTATACATATTTAATGAATTTCCTACTATAAATATAGGGCGTGTTTAAACAAAAGGTACTGAGTTCTTTCGAATCTGTACATATACCTTAGAACAAATTAAAACACACCAATATAATATAGGTAATCTTTAGTAAGTGTGTGTATATGAGAAAATTCTGCATTTATAAGATTCAGTGTTGGTGGGATAATTGTTAATTAAATACTAATAAGTTGGTATATTCGAGATATATTATTAGGTATGGGTACAAGATTGAGTGATGGAGGTGGAAGATTTGTGGATAATTGTTAATCAAATAATAAGTTTGGTGCATACGAGATATAATTAGGCATGGGTACAAGATTGAGTGGTGGACGTAGAAGAGTGTGTAGTTGTGATTATAGAGTTTAACCACTATACTTTAATTATTCCTATTCGGATCATTTAAAAGATAATTAAATGTAATTATTCATAAAAAAAAAAAAAATCCTGAACAATAAAATAAAGATATAATTACGCTATAATAACATGTTGAAATATACCGAATATATAGTATAAATATTTCTTACATTTTCAGTGTATATAAGTTAAGTTATTCTGTATTTGTAATGTTCAAAATTGCTGGGTGGGGTAATTATGCAAAAGTCATAGTATTGGTACTGTCGACGTGGTATTATAATGCATTAATTGGTACGTACAAGTGGTGGTTATGAGTTTCTTGAACAAGTAAATAGTGCCCCACAAAGACAATTATTTTGATAAAATTGTATAATGATGAAGCAAACCTGGAATCTTTATTTTAATCTATCCATAATGTTCTTTCACTAGCTAGATTGTTTTGATAGTAATAATCAGGTAGTTAAATTACAACATAAACAACATGAAACTAATTAAGAAATGTGGATAAATTAAGGAGGCATATAGAGTTTGTCTACTTTCAGTATCTTTGCACCGCTAGCTCCAGAAAGACTAGAACTCAGGAATATCAATATGGTTAAGGATCATTAAGGTAGGGCCCTTAGCCTATTCCTTTCTGACTTTTGAACGATTCTAGAATCTCAATTAGCAACAAGACGATATAGTAATACCTAATCTCAAATATAGCTAGAGACAATAAATCTAATATTATTTGACAGGCCCGATTACAAATCAATATAAAACAACAAATCAGCTAAGAAATTCATTTCTAGTTTCTTGCTAAATATTATTTATTTAATCTTAGTTTGTTCCTAAATAGCCGTAACTAACAAAATTTTTAATTCCATTTTAATTCGTCACTTAAAATGTTGAATTTGTAAATGAGGTATAGGATATGTGGCACTTTTGAAACTTTAATCTATTTTTTGGTGAACAAAGATGTATATGTATATTTCGCTTATGAAATGGCCTAAATATGAGTTGGTGTGCTAAAAAAGCTGAATAATGATATTAGGGGTTATATGTTTAAGTTAAGATCTTATGTATATTCCAAGCAATGTTTGAATGAAGTGATTCAATGAATTGTTCAAGCTGAAAAACCGGACCAAAGTCTCAGGAAACCAAAGAGAGAGAGATTTTTATATATATATATTCAAAGTACAAAGTTCTTGGATCTGAAAAGCCAACCCTCAAAAATGAGAGAATGCCCCCTATTTATAGTTTTCCTCTATGGGCCTTCTATACATCATGGGCCCCTTTTAGGATAAAGAAAACCTAATATGGATAAGGTTAGGTCGTACGGTCGACACCGTACGACTGTCAGAAGCAGGTGGCAGATTCCCACACGTGGCGGGCGAATAACCGATTATCCGGACCAACGGCCACGATCAGAATGGTCACGAAGAAACCGGGCTAACGGCCACGACTGATTTCGCTATATTCGAACCGGGCAAACGGCCACAACCAACTCGGCCATATAAGGATCGGACACCGGACCAACCACGATAAGGAGTTATCTCCGGATACAACGAATTCATGCAAAGCTTCTTCGGATCAGACACTACCGTTCGTTCTCTTCCTTTTACCGATCCCGAGTTGCATCGGACAAACTTTACCCGGTTTTTACCGTATACAGATAGTCCCCACACTTTCCGGACCGAGATCATATCGGAGTAACGGGAAGTGGATGAATCGTGCAACCGGGGATCACATTGGCTCGTTCTTATCTTCTCGTTTTGGCGGGAACAGTTGTCACCTTCTTTTGCCATCTGCCACGTGTCGTACCCCGACTGGTCCAAGCTCTGCAACCGCCGTTACGCACGTCCCTTCAAATCACGTCCTCATTTATTACGGGACACGTGGCGCTCGCCGATTGGTCGGGATTTTTAACCGCCCAGTCCCATGCGTGTATATATATCCTTCCATGTGCTTCTTTCTTCATTTTACTTTCTCCATTTTCACCATCTTCACTTCAAACTTCTTCACTTCACTTCTGTTCTTCATTTTATTTTACCATCTTCTTTTTCATCGTTGATTCTGTCATCTTACCACCCATATTTGCCACTTAAATTTGCTTGCAAGGAACCCGTTCCACTCTAGTGTCGCTTTGCTGATCGTTTTTTCCATTTGTGCTTTCGTTTTCTTTACTTCACAGTTTCCATCCTTTTACCTTCATCCCTTTATCAAATTTTCAAACTCTCCACCCATCGCAAATGTCTGCCAATACTGAAACCACCTCCCAGGATATTCCCTCGGTTTCCTCCCAAGGAGCTGAGCCGGTGTCTCAGCTGAAAGGAAAGAATGTGGCTGAGCCTACGACTTTGGATATCGTGCCGATCAAACCCAACTTCAACAAAGAGTTTGAAGCGAGAGAAGCCTTCATTAGTTTCGGATAGAGGGTATCACGTAAGACGATATCCCTCTTCCATCACCGAGGATAAGCTTGACCAGGTCCGGACTGACTGTGGATGGGATAACCGTCCGGTGCAAGTATTTGCTCCTGGCCCGGATAAATATATTACCGGCCACCGGGAGGGTTTCTTATATGTTTACACTTACCCGTTCACGCTGAAGCCGGAACGTAATTGATCCGGTCGTCGGAGATGTGCGGACCTACAATGTGACCCTCGCACAAATTGGACCGATAATCGGAGGACGGTAGCTTGCCTCCGGTTGTTGGCCAACAACGCCAAGAAACCATTCACGATGGCACATTTGATCCGCCTTTATTCCCCAAGACGATTCCGGGGAGGCGTAATAAAATTAGCCAAGAGAGGCCGGAATCCGATCTTCTCAAAAATGGACGAAGATAGAGACCGGGGCTGGTTAGAACGCTTCGTTCGAGTGAGGACCTCGGATATTATCCCGGAGGAATACATGCCTTTTCCGGAAAAATGGAATGACAATCGTAAGTGTCTCAATCCCAACTTCATTAGTTTATGCTTATATTCCTTCATTTAGTCCCTTGCGCTTACATTCCCCCTTTCCTTCTCAATAGCCACGGCATGGATACCCCCGGTCATCCCGCATATGAACGAGTGGGTCGAGGCGCTCCTTGACCGGCATACACACGAAGAGTTGACATGGGGAATCTTGGCTCGGGGCCGATGGGTTGCTCAAAATCACGGTAACGCCACCTTGAGTTCGGGTATTATGTACTGTCTTTTTTCACTTTGAACATTATTCCTAACTCTTCGATTTTAGGTTTACCGAAAGGTTCGGTGCAACCCAGACCCGGGACAGCAGCCGAGCAAGCTGCGCCAACACCGGCATTCGATTCGGCCGGGTCATCCAGAATTATTGCTGCCGCCCAAAAACGAAGGAAACCCTCCGATAAAGGAGACAAACCAAGAAAAAGGGCAAGGCGCGTCGTCCGGTCTCTGAGAGATGAAGAAGAGTCCGACGTGATCATTCGTAGGGTCGGCGTGGCCCCTACCTTCGAGTCGGTCCCGGAGGAGGAAATTGCAGTTCCACCCCCTTCAACCGAGGAAGCACCCTCTGCTTCGACTCAGCTACCAGGTGGGGAAGAAATACTTTATGCAACACCTCTTAGGTCTATTGAGTTTATTGATATTACAGGTGAAGCCTCTTCCGAGGAGATTCCCCTGCAAAGACCACGGAGATCCGGTCCTGAGTCCACTGCTGAAACCGGGACAAGAACTGAGGCTGCACCGGGCACGGAGGGACCAGCGGAAACCGGCTCATTGCCTACCGAGGATCCGACTATCGGGCTTGAAGCCTCTACTTCCACCGAGGCTGCTGGTGCCGTTCCGACTACACCCACTGCTCCGAGGTCGGATAGTCTGGATGAAATGTTTTTGGACACTCCTCCTGCGACCGGGGAGGCTGCTGGTTTTGGTCATCTTCCCATCCCTCGGGTCACGAGGGCAGCTAATCGATCTACCGAAACCGGTGCGAGGGAAAGCCTAGTGAGCCTCTTTCCGGCTCCCAGCGTGGAACCTAGGAGAACCAGGTCGGCAGTAATTACTGTTCCTGAAGATTGCAGTTTCCTATCTCGTCCGGTGGGAGTAGCAAGCTACTTAAGGCCCCTCGTATCGGATTCGGACAAAAGGAAAATGGCCGGAATCCTTGGCGAGCTCGATTAACGAAGGCATGCATGCGGGCAACCGGGTAAGCCTTTCAGCCCATGCCTTGTATAATTTGATGTGAGTTTTTGGTTTCTTGTCTAACATCTTTGCTTCTTTTGCAGAGTGTGGTGCTTGTTAACGAAGCCTTTATCCGGGCCCAACAAGAGGTTGACGACCTTAAGGGCCAGCTGGACGCCCAAGGTCGGGAAACGGAGAAGTTCCAGCATCTTTTGCAAGTAAAGGAAGAGGAGCTAAGCCGAGCAATGGCCCTCACAAACCTTCGACCCGAGCTGGATGCTACGAAGGCTGAGAACCTTCGATTAAAGGGTGAGCTAGCCGGATTTGTGGATAGGAACCGGCTTCTGGAAGAAGAAAAAATCGGCCTTAGCCAAGATAACGCTCGGCTTTCTTCCAGACTTAGCGAGCTCGAAACCTCGATATCTCAACTCCGAGGGGAGCTAGATTCGGTTAAATCGGATGCCGTCAACATGGCCGAGAGGCACCGACGGCTCGAATCCGAGAGTGCTAACTATGCAGAGAGAATGAGGGTTTTTGAGCAAAAAGCTGAGGACCGGGCTCGAATGTGCGATGAGCTAAGAACCAAACTCGGGGAGATGACCGAGGCAAATGATATACTCAAAGCTGAGCTTGACTCGGCCAATCAATATCGGAGTGTCCTCGACGTAGAGAGGAATGAGCTCTTGGTTAAGCTGGCCCGGGCTGAAGCCAATTTGGCAGAAGCCTTAAAGAGTGTGGAAGCTGTCGAAGCCTATTCCACGGTTGCAGTGGAACACGAACGGTGGAGATCTCGGAGAATCACCCTTGAGGAAGCCGAGCGTGGCTTTACCGATCTCCCAGCTCTTATTCGGGAGGCTAGAAGAACCGAGGAAGAAGCAAAGAGAGCTCTTGACTCCGACTCCGATGATTCTGAACGGACAGAGTCCGAGCATTCTGGTTCCAGTCATACCGGATAGGCTAGGGCTTGTACTCCCTTTTGTTTTGTCTTTATAGCACTTTGAACTTTCCCAAATTTCAAGTGTAAAAAATTTGTATATATAAAAAGCGTATCCTTTTCGCTGACCATTCTTTTGTTTGAATGTTTGTTATGATTTTTGTCCAACTGCCGATTTTTCGGACTTGTTCGACTAGAGTTTTCATCTTATCCGGCATGACTTATCCGGGAGTCGAGTAGAGAAGTTTGCCCGCGGGACTTATTTATGCTTTGTGAATTCAGACGTCTCCGAATCACGTTAGGCATTTTTAGGGCCGATATTTTGTGGCTATTCCTTTATTTTTTATTAGGCTCGGGCACCTGAATCTCTGCTTAAACAAATTCTGGTGTAGCAGTCCCCATTCGGGTGTATTAAGATTTAGGCTCGGTTTGCTATAACCTTGTGGCCTTTGCCGTATTTCGGCTGTAATGTCCGGATAAACTGGTGCCCGATTTTCGGAGCAAAGTGCTTTATAAGGAAGATAAATCCGAAATGTAATAATTTGATTTTTCAATAAACTTCAAGTACTTGTACATCATATGAGGACTTTATCCGTTTCCTTTTTTTTTTTGCCGTGGCAAATTCTAAGTGGACACGATTCGCTCTGATCGTTTGGTCCTTACATCAAAACCTAATACAGAAGGTCCGGCATTGGTTCCTGCCATAGTGAATATTAGAGGGACACGATTCACTTTTGATCGTTTGGTCCTTACATCGGAATGTATTGTCATAGCCCCCTAGTGCTTATTCGAACTGTAAAGTCGGGTAAGCACTATCCAGCCCCCGGTCGTAGGGTGTTACCCCCGAAAATCCGGTATTTAGTAACACGTTGTACTTGTCGCCTCATTAAAAACCTTGTCGGAAAACCCATTTGGGACAAAACCGAGCTAAGGAAAAGAGTGCAACACGTGTTTTCAGACCTAATAAGCTAACTACGTCGGGCACTCGGCTCCCTGCAAAAAGAAAAGGTAAGTGAATAAAATAAAAAGGTCTATACCTCAACAGTAGTATTTCTTCAAATGAGCCACATTCCAGTTGTTGCGTAACCGTCGCCCGTCCATGGATTCCAGCTGATAGGACCCTTTGCCCGTTATCTCGGTCACCTTGTATGGACCTTCCCAGTTCGGGCCAAGTTTTCCCTCGTTGGGGTTTTTGGTGTTCAAGGTAACTTTTCGGAGCACCAAGTCCCCAATTTGGAAATGTCGGAAGTTAGCTCTCCGGTTATAGTACCTTTCCATCCTCTGTTTCTGAGCTGCAATACGGATTAACGCGTTCTCGCGTAGCTCATCCGTGAGATCGAGCTTTATGGCCATGGCCTCCTCGTTTGATTCCTCGGTGGTATAATTGAACCGGAGACTGGGCTCTCCGACTTCTACAGGAATGAGAGCTTCGGTCCCGTAGACCAACGAGAAAGGTGTTTCCCCCGTGCTTGATTTTGATGTGGTTCTATAAGCCCACAGTACCTCCGGTAATATTTCCCTCCAGTGATGCTTTGACGTTTCAAGTCTCTTTCTCAGATTCTGAATTATAGTTTTGTTCGTAGATTCCGCTTGTCCGTTCGCACACGGATGATACGGAGTTGACACAATTTTCTTGATCTTCAATCCTTCAAGGAAATCATTGACTTTGCCACCAACGAATTGGGGGCCGTTGTCACAAGTGATCTCGGCCGGAATGCCGAACCGGCAAATAATGTGGTCCCAAATGAAGTCAATAACTTCCTTCTCTCGTATTTTCTCGAAGGCCTGCGCTTCAACCCATTTTGAAAAATAGTCAGTCATAAACAAAATAAAGCGGGCTTTACCTGGTGCCCATGGCAACGGACCAACAATGTCCATTCCCCATTTCATGAAGGGCCAGGGTGATATCACCGAGTGCAGTAGTTCCCCGGGTTGGTGAATCATCGGGGCATGTCTTTGACATCCGTCACACTTCCGGACAAAATTCTTCGTATCTTCCTCCATTCGGTTCCAGTAGTAACCGGCTCTAATGATTTTCCGGACTAAGGCTTCCGCACCGGAGTGATTGCCACAGGTCCCCTCGTGTACTTCTCTCATCACGTACTCGGTTTCACCGGGGCCTAAACATTTGGCCAAGGGACCGAAGAAAGACCGTCGGTACAACTGACCATCTACCAGGCAAAAGCGTCGCTTTAACCCTCAGCGACCGTGATTCCTTAGGATCGTTGGGGAGCTTTCCATCTTGCAAATAGTCGATGTATTTGTTGCGCCAATCCCAAGTTAAACCCATCGTGTTTACCTCAGCATGACCGTTATCTATCGCCGAGTTCTTCAAGTGCACCACAGTCCCGGGGTTAATTTCTTCCCCTTCGACCGAAGATCCCAAACTGGCCAATGCATCAGCCTCGCAGTTCTGCTCCCTCGGTACATGCTGTATGGTCCATTCTTTGAATCGGTGAAGTATGACCTGGACCCTTTCAAGGTACCTTTGCATCCGTTCGTCCTTGACTTCGAAGACGCCATTCACCTGGTTAACGACCAGGAGTGAATCGCATTTTGCCTCGATTACTTCGGCCCCCATGCTTCGAGCTAATTCCAGTCCTGCAATCATAGCCTCATACTCGGCTTCATTGTTAGTTAATTTAACTGTCCTAATGGATTGCCGGATCGCATCCCCGGCGGGGGTTTTAAGGACGATTCCAAGCCCGGAACCTCTAAGGTTCGAGGCTCCGTCCGTGTGTAATGACCAAGTACCCGAGGCTTTCCCCGGGGTTAGCAGGAGTTCCTTCTCAACCTCGGGGATCATGGCCGGGGTGAAATCTGCCACAAAGTCGGCTAAGACTTGTGACTTGATGGCCGTCCGAGGCCTATATTCAATGTCATACCCGCTTATCTCTACGGCCCATTTAGTTAGCCTGCCCGATAATTCGGTTTATGCAAGATGTTCTTTAAAGGATAAGTGGTCACTACACATATCGGGTGGCATTGAAAGTAAGGCTTGAGTTTTCTAGAAGCGCTTACCAGTGCTAATGCCAATTTTTCAAGGTGGGGATAACGGGTCTCCGCATCCCCCAAGGTTCTACTCACATAATAAATGGAAAATTGTGTACCTGATTCTTCTCGGACCAAAACTCCACTTACCGCTACCTCGGATACGGCAAGGTAGAGAAAAAGTTGTTCGTCCGCTTTCGGCGTATGCAACAAAGGAGGATTTGGATAAGTACTCTTTTAGTTCTTGCAAGGCTTTCTGGCATTCCGGTGTCCACGTGAAATCGTTCTTCTTCCTGAGTAAGGAGAAGAAACGGTGGCTCTTGTCTGAAGATCTTGATATAAACCGGCTCAGTGCCGCTATCCTCCCGGTAAGCCTCTGCACTCCTTTGATGTTATTTACCACCTCGATATCCTCGATTGCCTTGATCTTGTCCGGGTTAATCTCGATTCCCCGATTTGACACCATGAAATCGAGGAATTTACCCGACCGGACACCGAAAGCACACTTCTCCGGATTGAGCTTCATATTATATCTTCGGAGTACGTCAAAGGTTTCCTGCAAATGTTTTAAATGGTCCTCTGTTTCCAGGGACTTAACAACCATGTCATCAATATAAACTTCCATCGTTTTTTCCTATTTGTTCTTCGAACATTTCGTTAACTAGGCGTTGGTAGGTTGCCACGGCATTTTTTAATCCGAATGGCATTACATTGTAGCAATAAGTCCCGTATCGGGTAATGAAAGATGTTTTCTCTTGATCTTCCGGGTGCATCCGAATTTGGTTGTACCCGGAGTAAGCATCGAGAAAACTTAACATCTCATGCTCGACCGTCGCATCGATCATTCTATCGATGTGGGGCAACGGAAACGAATCCTTCGGGCATGCTTTGTTTAGATCCTTATAATCAACGCACATTCGAAATTTATTACCTTTTTTCGGCACCACCACTACGTTAGCCAGCCAATCCGGGTATTTTACTTCCCGAATGGAGCCTATTTTTAAAAGCTTTGTTACCTCATCCTTCACGAAGGCATGCTTTGACTCTGCCATAGGCCTCCGTTTTTGCTTCACCGGGGGAAATCTCCCGTCGAGACTAAGCTTATGAGTTGTTACTTCCGGTGACACACCTGTCATATCTATATGCGACCATGCAAAACAATCGGCATTAGCTTGAAGAAATTTAATTAACTTGTTCCTGAGCTCCGAGGTTAACCCCGTGCCCAGGTATACCTTTCTGTCCGGTAGATATTCGAACAAGATGACTTGCTCCAGCTCTTCTATTGTAGACTTTGTCGCGTCTGATTCATCCGGTAAGACGAATGATCTAGGTATGTTGAAGTCGTCTTCTTCATGCCCCGGTCCAATCTTTCTTGCTCGTTCTTTGGACCCGTTAACGGTAATTGCTATTTGGAATCCTTGTCCCCGGATGATCCTTCCTTTTGATCCGGCCTTTTAAGTAGGGGTGACGATTCTTCGACTGCGAACATTTCTCTTGCCGCGGGTTGTTCTCCCCGGATGGTTTTCACCCCTTCCGGCGTTGGGAATTTCAGCAGCTGATGTAACGTAGACGGCACAGCTCTCATGCTATGTATCCATGGTCTACCCAGCAACGCGTTGTATTTCATGTCCCCCTCGATTACATAGAACACGGTCTGCTGGATGGTGCCGTCAATGTTGACCGGCAGGGAGATCTCACCCTTCGTAGTTTCACTTGCCATATTGAATCCGCTAAGCACCCGGGCCACCGGTACGATCTGGTCGAGTAGCCTTAACTGTTCAACCACTCTCCACCGGATGATGTTGGCCGAGCTACCTGGGTCAATTAGAATACGTTTAATTTGAGATTTAAAAACAAGAATAGAAATTACCAGTGCATCATTGTGTGGTTGAATGATGCCTTCTGCATCCTCGTTGCTGAAAGTGATGGAGCCTTCGGGTATACAATCCCGGCTGCGCTTTTCGCGAACAGTGGAAACCTTGGCACGTTTCATTACCGGCCCTCGGGGAGCATCTGTACCCCCGATTATCATGTTGATTATATGTTGAGGCTCTACCGGTTCAATCCGTTTACTCGACTCCCTCTCCTTGTAGTGGGTTTTTGCCCGCTCACTTAGGAACTCACGAAGGTGCCCATTTTTCGAAGCGAGCCACTTCTTCTCTTAGTTGGCGACAATCTCGCCCGTGACCGTGAGTTCCATGGTATTCACAAACCATGCTCGGATCCCGTTGACCGGGTCCGACCTCAATGGTCTCGGCCACACTTGCTTCGGAATGCGGCCTATGGCCGAGACAGTCCGAGGTGTTGACGCTAAAGTTGTATTCGATATTCTCGGTGGGTCCGTTAGTTCCGAACTTCGGTATCACTTCGAACGACAACCCTCGGCTATTCGATGGACGTTGTTCTTCTATCTCCTCGCCGGAGAATTGATCGGGGCCGACCTCGACTTTTCCGGTCGAAGCTTGTTTTCTCCGATTGAGAATATGGCCGGTATCTTTCCCTCGATGGCCGTGTCTCGGGTCGTAATTTTTTTTCTAATCCTCTCGGATCCTTTACTTAGGTTTACGGGCCGGAGGAAGTTCGAGCCGATCATCCTCCACCCGAATCTTGGACTCGTATCGGTTGTGTACGTACGCCTGGGTCACGCCTCGTATTCCGCAAATTTTCCTTCGGTTTGAACGAGGTCGTCGAACTCCGGGGATTAAGCCCTTTGGTGAATACCGTGTGTGCCCATTCTTCCGGCACCGGTGGGAGTTCCATCCGTTCCCTTTGGAAACGATTGACGAACTCCCGTAGTAACTCATTGTCCCTTTGGGCTATCCGGAAAATATCCGCCTTACGGGCCTGGACCTTTTTGGCTCCAGCATGAGCCTTTATGAACGCATCCGCGAGCATCTCAAAAGAAGTGATTGAATGCTCGGGCAGATGGTCATACCAAGTTAGTGCCCCTTTTGACAGCGTTTCCCCGAACTTTTTCAGCAATACGGACTCAATCTCGTCTTCTTCAACATCATTGCCCTTTATAGCACAGGTGTATGAGGTCACGTGTTCCGAGGGTCCGTTGTGCCATCATATTTCTGGATATCCGGCATCTTGAACCTCTTTGGGATTAACTTCGGAGCCGCGCTCGGAGGAAAGGGCCTCTGAATATACCTCTTCGAATCCGGCCCCTTTAGAATGGGAGGAGCCCCCGGGATCTGGTCCACCCGAGAATTATAGGTCTCGACCCTTTTCTCGGTTGAGTCCACCCGCTTTGCCAACGTCTCGAGCATCCTCAATACCTCGGTAGATGATCCTGCTCCAGACCCATTGCTTTCGACCATTTGAGCTTCTTCTCTCCGGGGTTCGGCAGCACCCTTACTTCTTCCCGGGGTTGTTTCATCCTTCTTGCTCTGCAATTGGGCTATCGCCACTCCTTGCTCAGCAATAGCTGCTCTTTGTTCCTGCAACATTTCAAAAATAAGACGCAAATTAATATCATCTGGGGCATCCGGCGCTTTCCAGCCGTGTGCCCGGGTCAAAGTGACAGAATTAAAAGTATTTAAAGGATCAGTGGCCGGATGGGCGGCGTTCTCCTGGTTCACGGTATTTCGTCGGCCGAGGCCCTCCTCGAATCGACGAGAATTCGGGAGCCGGGATTCACCGGCACCCCCGCAACCCGATGTTATCATTTTCAGCCACAATTTCGTTGTTGACGTGACCAGATTCTCCGCTATTAGCCATTTCGTCCGTTTTCGCAGTAACGAACAGTAGAACTGAAATCTTTGTATGAGCGAGTAGAGCGAGATCAAAGACCACAATAATCCTAGCCCCACGGTGGGCGCCAAACTGTTTTACCCCGAAATCGGATAATAAGTTGAATTTGTAAATGAGGTATAGGATATGTGGCACTTTAATCTATTTTTTGGTGAACAAAGATGTATATGTATATATTTTGCTTATGAAATGGCCTAAATATGAGTTGGTGTGCTAAAAAATTGAATAATGATGTTTAGGGATTATATGTTTAAGTTAAGATCTTATGTATATTCCAAGCAATGTTTGAATGAGGTGATTCAATGAATTGTTTAAGCTGAAAAACCGGACCAAAGTCTCAGGAAACCAAAGAGAGAGAGATTTTTATATATATATATTCAAAGTACAAAGCTCTTGGATCTAAGAAGCCAACCCTAAAAAATGAGAGAATGCCCCCTATTTATAGTTTTCCTCTATGGGCCTTCTATACATCATGGGCCCCCTTTTAGGATAAAGAAAACCTAATATGGATAAGGTTAGGTCGTACGGTCTGACACCCGTACGACTGTCAGAAGCAGGTGGCAGATCCCCACACGTGGCGGGCGAATAACCGATTATCCGGACCAACGGCCACGATCAGAATGGTCACGAAGAAAACGGGCTAACGGCCACGACTGATTTCGCTATATTCGAACCGGACAAACGGCCACAATCAACTCGGCCATATAAGGATCGGACACCGGACCAACTACGATAAGGAGTTATCTCCGGATACAACGAATTCATGCAAAGCTTCTTCGGATCAGACACTACCGTTCGTTCTCTTCCTTTTACCGATCCCGAGTCGCATCGGACAAACTTTACCCGATTTTTACCGTATACACGTATGCTTTAAAAATTGGTAGGGTCTTATCTCTAAAAATGAATCCTAAAAAAAAGGGATATAAACCTCCATTAAAAAGTTACACTTTCCGTTTCGTTTGCTTTGTTGGAAATATGGACATAAGATTATTCTCATTACCAAATATATGCGGATTCAATCACGATGTTACATATAAGAAGAATAAAGGATCTTTCTTGATCAATCCCTTTGCCTCTCATTCTTCAAGAATAAGGAAGATCCTTTTCAAGTTTGAATTTAATGATCTTATAATCTAAAAAAATTTCAAAAATTACTATCGAGATATTTCTATAACTTAGATGACCATCCGAAAAAAAGACTCCAATCACTACTAAAAAATCTCGTTTTCCCATCGATTTCCGGTGAAAAATATTCAATAGCTATTTCTCATCGAATATCGTCGGAAAAAACCTAAATAATAGTGTTTTCACACGAAAAAATTATGAAGTTTTCCAGCGTTTCAATGGGAACTTGTTTCCCACCATGCATTTTTCCAGTGAGCTGGTTCGGTGGGAATGAGGTGGAAAAATCATGTTTTATAGCACAAATTTCCCACTAAATGTTAGCGGGAAAAAAAAAACTCTATTTCTAGTAGTGAATATATGTGTAGAGTAAAAAAAGAAAAAGTAATAAAACTAGCAAAGTTATTAAATTTGGGGAAAAGTACGGAAAGTGTCAATATTTACAAATTATAGTCCTAACTCTGAAGTATACATGTAGGACTGATACATCATCGTGGCAGCAAAGTCATATTAAAAACAGTTTGAAAGTTTATATACCGTTAGTTAAATATACTTTTTTACGTTATTAAATTACTCAAATGATATCTAAATGTACGTCTCCTTAAAATGTAGATATAAAATCTTAAAAATAAGATATATATTACTGGCATGCTCCCACCTTGTCCGTAGGGGTGTCAATTGACATAGTTTAGATAGGTAATTTTTTATATGTAATATATTGTATGTTGAATCCTCTTGAGTTCTTCATATGGTTACTTCTTTATTTTGATTTTTCTTAGTCAAAATCTTGGCTTCTTCGCTGATTACTTGCTACAACAGATAATTTACACTATATCTTACTTAAACTTTGTGTAGTGACATTGTAAGTGACTATATATTTCTTGGCTCTGCTTTTTGGTTGTTGGCCCTATGGCGATTTACTAATATTTATGCGATCTGGAGTTTGATAGATCAGGAATTTAGTTATTCATGAATGCCACTGTTTGGTGTGTATGGACTAAAGTGGATATATTTACCTAATTCCAATTAAAGCTTGACAGCTATTAACCCCACCCCCACCCCCTCTTCTCCCTCCCACTACCCACAACCACCACCACCACCGCATAGACACTTTTTTTTTTCTTTCTTCCCTGTGATACTATTCAACAACCTGTGATACTATTCAACAACCACAACTTAAAAAGCACAGTAAGCAAATTTATTATTTGATTGTACAGAATAATACAATAAACTATTTTATAATTGATTTTTAAATTTTTTTTTTATACTTTTCTTTAGGGCCCGTTTGAACATGATCAGAAATCAAGTTGATTTGAAATTGAAATTTTGATTGAGCATGCAATTTGAATTTCTTAAGTTGAATATTTTCTCATAAACATGAAAAACCCATAACTTGTGAAGACTATTAAAAATTTTCAACTCTTACACAATCTTACCAAATACTCAAATCATAGTTCATAAATAAGGAATCAAAATATACTAAGGCGCCGCATGAAGAAATCACATATTTACATGTTCCTTTTATAAATTAATACATGCGTTACATGTTATTACAAACTTTCAAATACACATAATTTTACAAAGATCCACTGGTCCAATAAAACAACAATGGTGGTAACTACCTATTTTTTTTTTTTTTTAATATAATCCTCCCACATGTTATGGACAATTTCTTCACGTTGAGCACACATCTTTTTTTTTTTTTTTGGCTGCAAATGTATGAATGGTGGGTCCTTTTTTGCAAAATATAAACTTATGAGTCAAAATTTATACTTTAAAAATTAAAATCACAACTTGGAATTTGAAGTCCTACTTTTTGAGAATTAGAGGTCTGATTATGATTTGAAATTGAAGTTTTGAAGTTTTATTAACATTTCATAAACAAACGCTGATTTCAAATCAAAACTTCAAATTTGAGCCCCAAATTTTATATCCAAACTCCAACTTAGCTCTTCTTGAACCATCTTCTAAATTCTAATGGCTTATAAAGTGTAACCTTCCCACCCAACCCCCCGGCGGAAGAAAAGGAAATAAAACAGAATAGGAAAGTTTAGACCATAATTAATTAAGAGTTAATTACGCTATATATTAATTAGGTAACAATGCTATCAAAATTGATCCATATTTGTAAATCTTACAAAAAGTGACCCATATTTGCTCTTCTCTCCCTCGCATTCTCTCTCTCTCTCTCTCTCTTTCTCTCTCTGTGCTCGCGTTTCCTTGCTCTGTGTTCTCTGTTGCTCTTCTTCCCTCCCATGCAATAGTTTTGCCACAACAAAACCTCTCATCCCTTTCAATTTTTTTTATTCAAATAAGTTTATATATTCAATTTCCATTTATACAACTCTGATTTGTTGCTCTATAGTGTAGCAGTCGATGATGCTTTTTCGTCTTAGGTTAAAAGCTAAAATTATTTGTTAATTGCCCGGCAGGAAGTTTGGCAGTGGACACGTTCCATTAATTTCTAACACTATTTTTGCATGTAATTAGTTATATCTGGTCAATTCAGAAAAAGACTTGTTAGTTATTACTACTTCCGAGACGATTATGGTGGAGGAGATGAAGTTATCAGCGGTGGGGAAGTCCCTGGAGGTGGGGAAACTGGTACGTGCAAGGGCAGTGAGTGTATAATAGTTTATATGGGTGTATACACCCCTCTTATACACTATTATATATTTTTATACACCTATATATATAATATATCTGTCGTGTATACTTATGTATATAGATGTATAAATATGCATAAGTCTCATTCAAAATCAGTCCAAATCTATGTTTATACCCACTTATACAATATTGTATAATTGTGTATAAATATGTATATGTGCGTATTTTCTTGCATAATACCGTATAATTAATTTTTTTTAGTGTATATACATACACATTATACACCTTCAAACAGCTATATACATGATGTACTTGTCTTTTGTATATAAGTGTATAACACTGTATAAATGTGTTTTTGGGTCAAACCTTTGCAATATAAGTTTTGGGCTATTTCTTTTGCAATATAAGTGAGCAAATTGTATATTTCTAAAATTTTCCCCATTAATTAATTGTCACTATTAATATAATGGTTGAGGTATAGTTTAGTATTAAGGTTACTTCTAATATTGGTCATGATTGCTTAGGTAGGTTTGTACAACTAAAGGCTTGTATATCTTGTCGATATTGTTAGAAAATAATATCGGGGCAAGTCAACAACGAATTGTGTACCTTTCGATTGCAGCGGAAATAGTTGAACTCACCACCAAAACAATTGCTCCAAGTCGAACTTCATCTCTCTTGGAAACGGAGTATTCTTCACAAACTATATGTCACCTTTTGTGTGTTTTTGAGGAAGATGAAATAGAAAGGATTTTTGCTTTTCTCTGTAAGTTCCTTTCTCTATAGGAACTGTTACCCCTATATGAGGAGAAGAAAAAAAAAGAACTGCCTTTGAAAGGAACCGTTCCATTCCTGTATCCACGTTTAGGAGCAGTTTTATTTATTTATTTATTTATTTATTATTTTTGCTTTTTTCTTTTTAGTTATAGGGTAACTTCTCCTAATAATTATTCTTTCTAAAATGGGCCGGGTCAGTCTACATGGGCGACCCAGACCCGAATATCCAATAGATATAATTGTGGAAAGGGTTGAGAAAATAATTAAGTTTATGAATAGTTAATGTTAGAGTCAAGTGAAGCAGAAAAATAGGCTCTCTGATGGTAACCTACCACCTGAATGAATATATGGTCTTCATTATTTCATTTTAAAGGTAAAAAACTGATACGTTTTAATTTAATGTTTCAGAAATCTCAACAACTAACAATTAACAATGTAAGTTTCTAATCTATATATAATACAAAGCTAGGGATACACAATCCTATGTGACACCTCTCTATGGTCTCCATTGGCATTTATCTTTTTCCTCCTTGTTTTGAAATTATCCACATTCATTGCTCAATTAAAAGGGAAAGACATCAATTAAGCAACTTTTAACGTGAATGAGTAAATGGCTTCTATAAGGTTCGGCTCATGGAAAGTCATACCCAAAACTTTTAACGTAAATGAGTGCCTATTTTAATTTGTAACTTAAAAAGAGGTAGTAATGTTTTTGTTCCTGAAAAGTTATAGCCAATTAATTGCTTTTATCAGGCTTTCAAAAGAATACGGTCAGGTTAGGCAAAAGACTAAGTTGGACTCAAAACAATGATGATCCAAAAAAATTCCTCTTATCTTTTCATTTGTGTATTTATGTTCATTACCCAAATATATAGTTGATTCCTCATTGAAAAACTGTTTACTATTTATTTGGGACATTTCAAAGCTTCCGATTAAGTATTTGAAATCTCATCAGATACTGTAGGAACACGTAGCTTAAGACGTGGAAGGTTATTTCATCTGGAAGCCACGAGTTTGTCAAGGAATCTTCTAACTCATTCTTCATGATTTTGCCGCGGTTCGTATCCATAATTTTCGAATGGCTAATTTTGCTTCCAAGAGATCAGAGATGAGATGACAAACAAGGTATCAAAGTATAGGGTATACAAGATATTTATACTCCAATATTTTTGCCCTTCCAATTCCCAGATCAAATATTAAAAAGGAGTACTCTTAAATTCAGACAACAATAGGTAATACGGTTTGCACATCTAATATCAATATGGTTTCAGACATTATATCAAAATATACTACAGGTTCTCTTATTTAATTTATTTCTCTTTCATCCTCGTCCAAAGAAGTCATAGTTATGTCTATCCAATTGAATTTTATAGAAAGACAACTCATAGTATTGTTATGGGATCATAAAGAATTCAATGCGGCCTTGAACCATGAAAAGGTCAATTATACCCTTTCTTATGACAACAATAACAATGATTATGTCTCAATCCCAAATAAATTAGAGCCGACATATGAATCCTCACTAGCCATGTTATTCCAAATAATTCATCTAAAGAATTGTCTTAATGATTCTGTTAAACGTAATAACATTTGATGATCCTATTATATTGTCAAAGATTTCCGATTGTTTGCTTCAACAACCACTAGGGAAACATATAAATTGTATGTGAAGGATATCAATCGCATATTCGCATAATATTGTAGTCATTGATTTCTTAGGGATTGTTTAATTGCAAACTTATTTTATTATTGTTGTTTCTCCTACCAGTTATTTGTTGTTTCTCCTACCAATCAAGATCTAGCAATCTCAAATGCAATGCAGTCAAGAGTTTTCCTTAAGTGGACGCAAGAGGTTAGAGTTTAAGTTCACTTATCTTCTTTTAGCCCTCCCTAATCATGTAATATTTGATCAACTTGAATTAGTGGTTTAGCGATTTTTGTTGCAGGTTAATAAAGTAGGGAATTTGATTCCGTCGATGGAATACATAATGATTCTTTCTTTTTCTTCTTCTTCTTCTTCTCCATTAATTTTTTTTTTTTAATTTCTTTTTGTGCTTCTTTTCCTTTTTAGTAATTTTTGTAATTGTTATATGAGAGAAATGAAACGATGTCAATTAGTTGTTTCTATGTTTAATTTGTAGTGTTTCTTATGGATTCTTTAGTTAGCTGCTGTGCAACTTTATCATCACATCTCTCATCTCTGAGCGATTTAATATCTCAATTGGTTGGATAAGAATTTGGAAGAACCTATATAGTATATATATGTATCTATAGTATATAGATGTATCTACACTTTTAAAGTTTTTTAGAGTAATTCTTTTTTGAAATAATCAATTCTCATGCATGTAGTAAATATTGGAAAATCTAAATATGAATCACCATTTTGAGTGATATAAATATGATAACATGACATTCTTCTATCAGAGTTGTTTCGGATGTTGTTCTCTAAGTTAAATATCATATTTTCTTTTCTTTCTTGATGGAGAGCGCATCCCCCCAAATGGGGCCCTATGAGGCGCGAATCTGGGTATAGTCGAGCTCCAATGAAGGTATCTGACACCGGGTGGAAAACCCAAAAAAATAAAATATCATATCTTCTTTTCTTTCTTTCCGCTTTAATTTTCTCTTTGGAGTTCATATAGTATACTACTCAACATATAAAAGATAGGTATATTATTTGTTATGTCAACTTTTGTTTTCAAAAATATATAAAATATATATGGACTTTCGTTTAGAATTATTAGTAATGGAGTATTTTTTAAAAAGATTCTTGAAGGTATGAAGCTATATATTATTTCCTACGGATATCATACAGATGCTTTCTCATGTCAAAAAAGTCATAGTTAATTTACATACACTACATGTCAAATTTCTCACAATGTTTATGTTCAACCATGCTTGACAAGGAAAGAGTTCCTAATTAAAGAAGAAAGATCCAACCATTTATTTTGGCATTAACTTCACCAAATTGCATTTTCAAATTTTAACTCTTTCCGATAAAGCTTTACAATCTATCAAATATCAATATCAATATTTACGTAAAAGAAAGAAATGTAAAATTTCAATGCATGTCCTAATTAAGATGTCAATGTAATTGTTATGAAATGAAAGATTTCACTGCATATTCTAATTAAAACTCAATGTGGCTGTTATGAATAGAGAAATAAACTTGAAAGGACCATTTCACCTCCCTTCCCAAAAGATAAGGGAGATGCAATAAGTCAAGTTCATTTCACAAACAAGGTTAATACACGACTCTACAAAATATCGTCCAATTCAAGTAAATGACAATGCAAAATATTAATTATTTTTTAAGTTAATTACTTAATTTTCTTTCCACAGATCTAGAAAAACTTTGTTATGGATTGGAACCCTTCAAATCCCCCAATGAGTGTCTTGACTCTTGACAACAAACGTTATAATCCAAGTATTTAAAAAGAACTACATGCTATGAAAAGCATTTTAAAATGACAGAACATTTATCAGTATAAATAAGTACTTCCTTTAGATAAAAAAGAATGTCCACTTAGCTTTTCTTTTCTTGGGTAAAAAAGAGTGTCCACTTATCAAATCAAGAAAGAATTAATCTTATTTTTTCAAATTTGCCCCTATTAAGTGTTATGTGATCAAATCTCAATACCCATTTAATTAGGGACGGTGTAGTCAAATTATCTATTTTTGTCTAAAAGTTAATATTTCCTTAAGGGATGTGCAAATGGCTAAGTAGACACTCTTTTTGATCCGGAGGGAGTAATAGTTATTAGAGCACGACGTAAAGTTGAAGGTTTAATGCTTGACAAGTATGTTAAAAACACTTGAATATTTTAGAAAGAGCATTTTCATGTTCATTTTTTTTTTAATATCTCGAATAAATTTATAAAAAAAAAAAAAAAAAGTATTCATGTATTCACTAATGACTTTATGACAGCGCGAAGCACGGATATGTGCACTAGTACTGACATATGTTATCTTAATAGTCCACTATTGTGAAGAAAGAGTCCCATCTCTTCCCACCTTTTGGAGTATGTTTTCAGGGGCGGATTCAGAATTTAAATTTTATAAATTCGAGTTAAGAATTCCAACACAATCTGTTTGATTTATTGAGTTCGAAATTTGTTAGTTTTACTTATTTAATGAATTCTTTGATATATATATATATATATAGACACACCAGGTATGAATAAAAGTCGCTTCATTCGTATGAGCACATAACATATCATATGTATCAGCCCATGGTCGTTTCGTTCATGAACAAACAAGTTAATTAGACGAATTGCCTTTCAAAGTTTGGTCTTTAATTTTTGCCCTTCAAATGGGCTGGTCTTTAGTTTTTGTCCTTTAGCAATCAAACTTATGCACAGTGGGGCATAAGTTCTTTAAGGGCAAAAGTCATGCGGGTAATATCTTGTGAGATATTATGATGCGAAAATATAAATTTATGCCGCGAAAAAGTTGTTTGTTATGAGGGCCAAAAATTGAAGACGAGCACAAAATAGGGGCATAAGTGTCAATGACCCAAACAAACTTATATGGAAACAAAATTAGGAATTGAATGTTATCGGTTCGATTTGAGGTTGCGATTTTGGGCAATTTGCAGGATTACCCTTCGCTGGGGGTGGTCTTTAATTTTCACCCCTCAAATTGGTGGTCTTTGACTTTTGCCCTTCGCTAAAAAATCTCTTGGTTTCGGGTTCGAACCCCAGCTCAGTCAAAAAAATTAAAAAAAAATTCGCAAGGTAGACTTTTGGATTCACAAGCAGGTAGAATTTTGTTGCGATTTTTTTTTTTTTTTGCGAGTTTGGGGTTGAACCCTATGTTTCTTGGGGTATTAAGCGAAGGACAAAACTTAAAGACCACCAATTTGAAGGGCAAAAATTAAAGACCACCCCAAATGAAGAGCAATCTGCACAAAAAATGACTGATTTTTGGAATATGGCCAGTTACAAGAATAATGTAGAGATTTTAGCATTTCTTTGTGTGGATTGTCCTTCAAAGGCAGTGGTATTGAATTTTTGCCCCTCAATTTGGTGGTTTTTAATTTTTTTCCCTTCGCCTAATACCCCGAGGTCTGGGTTCGAACCTCAGCTCAGTAAAAAAAGGAAGGAATTTCGCAAGGCAGAGGTTTGAATTTGCAAGACAGAGTTTTGCATGCAAAACTCTACCTTGAGGTAGAGGTTTTAAATTCTGCCTTGCGAATCCAAACTCTACCTTGCTTTTTTTTCTTTTTTTTTTTAATTTTTGACTGAGCGGGGATTCAAACTCGAAACAAAGGAATTTTTAGCGAATGGAAAAAATTAAAGGCTAGTGCCTTTGAAGGGAAATCGTGCAAATGACCCCGGTTTTAGTCCATAAAAACAATTTGGGGCCGTGGTGTTGGTATTTTAAAAACGAATTGGGCTGTGATCATGGATCTTGCATGACAATTGGCCTTATAATGTTTTATTACATTATTATATTTATTTGGGCCGTTAGGAGAATGCTAGGCCCGTCAACACATTGGATAGGGGCTACAATCGGCTTTTTTTTGGGTTAGGCGCTCATTAGGAACAACAATGCTTGAGTTTATTCGTTGAGTTCCTATTTAAATCAATTATAGAAGTCAATAAAGCGGTCATGCTAGAATGACAGGATTCGTAGGGTATCTAATGCCTTCCCCTAATCAACACGATTCCATAATCGGAATCCTCAATCGCAAATCAGTATTTTGAAGTCATTTTATTTTAAAAGGGATAATTATTTTAAACGGTAACTTTCGAACATCAAAACTCAATTTCAAGTGACGAATTCTTCATTTTAATCCCTTGTGTTGTAAACCCGTATCAAGAAGTGGGCTTAGAGTCGTGAAGAGGAACTTAAGTACGGGATTTCATTACGAAGGAGAAAGAGAACCAAACGACGATAAAAAGATTAGGCGACTTTGTGTGGCAACGTGACCTAAAGACGAAGATCTAAAAAGGAATCAAGTTGTTACTAATAGAAGGGAATATGCAAAAGAATAGCAGGCAATCAGTTATCAGTATTAGTCTATGTTATCTCCTCTCTTCCTTCATCTTCAAGTTTCCCATCCCCTCTTCTTGTTTTTATTCGGTCTTTTTCTATTTTGAGTTCAGCAATTTCCCTTTGTTTAGTTGGAATTCTTCGTTTGTAATAGTTGCTTTTGATTATTCATTCAAGAAACTGATTCTAGTTTATTAATTTGTTCCATTGGTGCTTTCATTCTGCGAATTCCATGGGCGATAGATTTAATAGTTGCTTTTGAGTATTCAATCAAGGAACTTGGTTCTAGTTTATTAAGTTGTTCCATTGGTGCTTTCATTCTACGAACTCCATGGGCAATAGACTCAAATCTGCTGCTACTAGTGTTTCTCATGAAGATTTTACTGAGCTCTCTACCACGGTTACAAACTTATGTTCTGCCTTGGATAACAAGCATAAACTCGGTACTTTATTACTAATCTTTCCTTTCTGCCAGTCGGCGGCAGTGGAACCGGCTAGATCTCGAACCAAAGAGGTGTGTTTGAAGTTTGAACCACGATACTGCGCCAACGTCTCCAGTGGCAATGTGTCACAAACTTGCTACAGCTGAGTTGTCCCATTTTAGTGGTCAGAACCCCGACACACCTGGATGTTTCAGGCAGAACGGTGTTTCAAATTTAACTCTATTTCCTCAGCCATGCTTGTTGTTGGTCTTGTTCAACCTCAATGGTAAGGCACTTGAGTGGTATCATTGGCTTTTTCGCAATAAACAACCGGTGGATTGGGCTCACTTCGCTGAGAAACTGTGTCAACGATTTTTTAAGCAGGCATTAGAGGGACCTAAAGGTTGTCTGCCCAAACTCCGATAGCATTCTATCATCACTGAATTCCAGGCTCGCTTTGAGGCAGTGTCTAACGAGATAGAGGATATTAAAGAGTCCTGGTTGGTCCATCTCTTTGTCTCGGGTCTTTGATTAGATATTAAAACAATAGTTCTAATTCATAAGCCTAGTACCATGGCAGAGGCGGCGGATCTAGCCTATTTACATGAGCCTCAGATTGAACTTGAAAGGGGACCTGCCTTCGCCAAGACGCAACCGCTCTTACCAATACCCCCACCTAGCCTTACCACCAAAGATCACTACATCATCTTCATCGCCCAAAATCCCAGTAAAACGACTATCACCATCTGACCTCCAACTTCGCCTTGAAAAGGATCTCTGCTACAACTGTGATTAAATTTCACCCCTGGCCACAAGCGTAAGACTCTTCCACAATTTTTATTTCTCGAGGATGGACCATCCTCCTTTGATTTACCCTATACTTTCTCCCCAAATGATCTCATTGCTTAGGAGATACAATGCTTAGAAGTCCAGGAACATTCAGCTATTTCTTATCATGCCTTGGCCGGAGGACTCTTCGACGACTCTTCTCTTCAAAGGGCATGTTCATGGTTCGCCAGTACAGGTTATGGTGGACAATGGGAGCACACATAATTTTGTGTACGGAAGGGTGGCTAAGTTTCTTAATCTGACTATTACTCCGACCCTAACCTTCTCTATGGTTGACTGAAGTAGTCAGCACTTGAAGTGTGATGGTGTTTGATAACGTCCAAATCCACTCCTCAAAGAGAAAGTGTACACGGTCGTATGCAATATAATTACCCAACTATGAGTCGGGGTCGATCCTGCGAACAATATACTAGGCGATTTAAACAAATAAGGAATTATCACTTTCTACGCTAAGCCAAACACTTGATAATATTTTGATTTTGAGAAAATTATAATTAATGCGAAAATATAAACTAATCTGAAAGCAAGTAAAATGATCAATGGCCATGACATGGATACAAGGAACTCTCGAGTAACGATCCAATGTATTTTACAACTAAGACGAGGTTTATGTTGATAGATAATGATTTCTAAAATCTCATTGAAAGTTTTCCAACCAAATCAATGAATTTCACTCTAAGCTTTTCCAAGCCTTAGAGTGTGATATTGAGCACAATCGATTTAACCTCAAGTAACTATCCTATTCTAGCTCGAGTTATTAGATGGGTTTAATGACCCAAATTCTTGTTAATTAATTAATCTTTTCGAGCCTAGATTTCCTCTTAAGCTCAATCAAAGTAAATGGGCGAGTCCTAGGGTTAGCTAATCCCTTAAGAAACATTAATGAACAGATTAATTAAAGCAACAAAGACCGGCTTCATTAGAAATAAAAATCATTCAATGCATAAGCAAAACAAGGAGTTTGATCCAAAACTTTAACAATGTCTATTCCCGTAAACAAGTTTCAAATGATGGGATAAAATACAACACACTTAAATATGCAATTCAAAGCAAGGAATTGAAGAAAGGGTTAAGAAATTTATCATTAAAGAGCTCCAATCTTCTCCTCCAAAGGTGTGGTGTAAAAACCCTAGCTCCAAAGCTTGTAAAATGGCCAAAGATATGTTTTACAAACCCTAAAAGAGTATTTATAACATTCCAAAACGGCAACAAATTGTGGACGAAAATGCCTGCGTGCGACACATGCTGCCGGCAAAGTGCCACTCGCATGCTGTGACATCTTGCCGGCCAAGTGCCACTCGCGAGGTGCTGCATGCACGTTTATCTGCAGCAAGTGCGCTTGCTAGCGTGTCTTTGAAAAGTGCTACTTGTTCTATTTTTGCTCTATTTTGCTCGTTTTGCTCCATTATGCTCTCCGGACATTTTATCCTACAAAACGACATATATACACAAAAAGTGCTACCAAAAGTGCTTGAAGAGTCACAAAATCTTAAGGAATTAGCATCGAATATCCCATAATTTCGCGACACATCAGTGTTGCCCATGGAATTTCACTCACTATTTAGGGTTTCGAGTTTGTGATGGACTTGTATATTCTCAATATGCACGGGTCCGATGTTGTTTTGGGTATTTCGTGGTTGCTAACTCTTAGGCCAATGCTCACTGATTATGCCACCAGAGTAATGGAGTTTACGGTATTAAACAACCATGTTCGTTGGATCGGCGAACCCCCAATTGATTCCCAACCCATGCAGTTGTAAATTCTGCGCCATTTGACAGAGACAGATGCAATTTCATCTTCTTCTTTTTTGTTTGATGTTGATCGATGAACGACCACCAATGCCCCAAGATGAGCCCCCTGATCTTCTGGCCATTCTTGATATTACACCTCGTGAATTTTTGCATCGTCGTAAGCAAACTAACATGAGTTCAAAGAGGCTATGATACCCCTATAAGGTCAAGGAAGACTTTTAGTAAGTGTTAGACAAGTATTTAAAGGTTTCGGGATCAAGCGAATCGAAAAAATTAGGTTCGTTGAAAATTTGGAAAAACTTGGTAGAATTTTGTACAGAATTTTTGGTCCAACTTCAAAGAGGCATAGCTCCTAGAATATAAGGAATTACGGAATCCATAACCTATGTAAATTGAAGTTCAGTGAGTCTTCTTTCTAATGCAACTGACAGATCACTTCTATGAAGTACGGAGGAAAGTACGTCCCGTACAATTAAGTGCATCCTGCACTTTTTGGGCGTACTTTACCAAAATTTTCAGAAAGTTGAACATTTTTGCCTCCAAAGTACGGGATGAACATTATCACGTACTTTGAAGTACGGGATGAACAGTAACCCGTACTTTGCCCGAGATTTCTAGAAATTTGAGGTGGTGGAAACTAATTTTCTTGCTATAAATAGAAGCATGATTTGGGGCTTATTGTTTTCAAATGTCCCCAGCAACCCCAAAAATCTCTTAAACACCCCAACCCCTTTTAACTATATATACCCCTTTATTTGGGCGACCGGGGGGTTCCGTCCCTTTTTGGATTCCCGGTACTCGGATGTGGCTCGTGACATGTTT
>NW_026718245.1:0-13923 GCF_029784015.1 Lycium ferocissimum
TTTTTCTACCAAAAATTGGGCAGCACTTCCCCTATATATTCACCAACCCCGAGATTTCGACTCGGCTAATATCAACAACAACCAAACCAACAACCATCCAAACAAGATTTAAGAACATTCCGGACAATCCACAAAGTATTCAAGACAATTCAAACAACATACTATGAAACCCGAAACCTTCCAACTTAATGAATACGACAATAATACGTTTCTTTCTTTCAATTTCACAAACTACGTCAACGGTTCCATACATTACCACACTACCTTCATAATTATAAGAAAACATAATAGAACCATATTGACTTCCAAAAACAGCCCACAACACTATAACTTCGACATAAGTCATTATACCTTTATTTTTATCACATAATCCACAACAAACAACAACCAAAACACACATTAAATTAGTTCACCAAGCTCCCTCCAAAACAGCCCCTACACGGCCACACACACCACAATCCACGGCCAAGTACCAACATTCAAAGTTTCATGATTTCCATTCATTCCAACATACTACAACAACCAACATGCAAATTAAAATTGATTCATCACTCTTAGACATACAATACACATACACGGCCAACATCTATACCCAAGGCTTGACTTCAACATCCATATTTTCATGATTTTTCATTCATTTCTACATGCCAAAACAACTTGCAAACATGCTACATACACTTAATTCTTCACCTCTACACTAACCATACATACACGGCCAAGCACACACATCACCATATTTTATAAACTTCATTCATTTCCATATATCACCACACATACCAATCACCGACAACACATGAAGGAAGATAAAATCCTTACCTTTCTCACTTGTTCTTCATTCGGCCAAGGTGTGGTTTGCATGAAAGAGTGCTTCTCTTGCTTCAACAACTACTCCATGGCGTAGAGGACCTCTTAATTAGTAGGAAGGCATGAAGAAAAGAATTTTTCTCTCTCAATTCTTCAAGGCCATGTTCGGCTGGTGCCATAGCCGTATGGCTTTCTTGCTTTTTCTCCATGTTTCAAGAAATTTCTAGGTGTGGAAATTAATAAGATGACTTACTTAGTCATCACTATGTATATATATATATCACCCACATGGCCCTATGGCCCACACACACTCACACATAGCCGGCCACCTCATGGCCATTTCAAATAATGGCCAACTTTCCATAATTCACTTTTAGGTCCCAAATTCTTCCAACTTTCATTCTCCAATTTTTCCTTATTCCAATCTTACCCTTAACACTTCATACCCACAAAAGATGAATATGCAACTTATACATTGAGACAAAATCAACAAAACCGGAAATTAAAAGTCTTGTCCATACCTCGTCGCAACCAACTTAGAATATTCCGACGTACGAAGTACGGGGTGTAACAGCTTTGCCGGCTTTTGCGAAATATGAACTGTTAAAGGGTATAACTCTTCAGGAGATAGGTAGCTTCGACTTGCATATGTTTTGCCCTTATACTTATATCGGACTTGTTCATGCTAGTAGTGTATGACTATAGATAACAAGTGTATACGAGTGTCCGTTCGGCACTTAGTCATGGCCTACGGGGTTGGGTCGTGACACCCCCCCCCAAGATCCTTACAAGACTTTACGAGACCAGTTGAACATTCGAGGACGAATGTTCCAAAGGGGGGAAGGATGTTATATCCCGTATTTTGTACAATGGGATATTCCGAGTAAGTTGCGGAAAGTTAGAGACAAGGTTATATTTTTTTCGGTTTTGTTAAGAATGCATGAGTCGCATATTTATCCTTTTATTGGTATGGAGCATTAAGGGTAAATTTGGAATAAGGAAAAACTAGGGGCTAAAAGTTGGAATTTTTTTTTCATGAAATGGCACATGTGTACATTACATATTTGTGGGAGCCAAGTATATATATATGTGTGTATGAGTCATGAAGCAAGACAAATTATCATCTCCACCTTAAGAAAATTCTAGAAAATTGGAGAAAAAAAAGGGGGAGCATGACCGGCCATGTGCCTATATATTTATATATATACAAGTGATGCCAACACAAGACACAACTCACCATTTTAAACTTTAGAAAATTCAAGAAAGATGGAGAAAAAGAGAGGAGAGGGAGTTCGGCCAAGGTTGGCCGAACATGGTCCATGGAAAATCATGATCAAAAAATTATTTTCTCCTAGTTTCTCTACTAATTGGAAGGCCCTCTATAACGTGGAGTGGTAGTGGAAGCGAGTAAATCATTCGTTCTTGCAAATTGTAGTCTAGCCGTGGGAAAAGTTGAATGGAAGAGGTAAGATTTAATCCTTATTTCCATATGTTATGCATGGTTTGTGTATGTTGTGGAGTGTGGAGATGAATGAAGTTCATGAAAGTATGGTGTGTTGTGTGTGGCCGTGTGTGTATGTGATGTTATATATGTCACACCCTAATTTCTGATAGGGCGTGATGGGCACCCGACCCTTACTTAGGGCCGAGCGAACCCTCTGACTCTCGCTATACTCATAAACTTACTGGGCCCATAAGTCATAACATGAATGCATAATGAAAGCTCTCAAAGAAATATACTTTTCGTCTTTTTCAAATCATTAAGAACCGTATACATATAGAATCGTAATATAATGCATAACGATACATCGGCTTATAGAGCCGCTTACACACCGACATACTACATACACGACAGCATCATTAGCTCCGCAAAGTCTCTAACATAACTCCGGATATCATAGCACGCTTGCCCGACACCAAAATGGAGCTCGCCAATCCTTACCGGAACATCTTCTACTAATGTGTGTACCGCGCGTACGAAACGCTATTCAAGGAAAGGGGTCGATACGGAATATCAAACCGAGTATGTAAAGCATGGAATACGTAAAACAAGGTCATAACCGAAGTAAGGGGTGTAAAGTGAGCATGGTGGTCAAAATAGCAAAGTGCGTGCGTACGAAATCCAAGTCATACATAAGAGGCACAAAAGACAAATGTGATAGTCGAATGCTCAAATGCTTCTCCCGAGTTACAAATCATACATACCGATATCATGTGTCATATCCGACCCATAATGGGATTGGGTGTCATAAGTAGTTAATCATCATATACGTATGCATATATAACGTGTCCCGACCCTCCAGTGAGGGACTCGGTGAACGGAATCATCATATCATACCATGTCATCACATTATCATATCATGATTATCATATCACATACCCTATGCGGCCCGTAATAGGACGGATATGCAGGACGAACGTGGTCGCCCCCTCCCCGGCGCCACAACTCATCATACTTCGAAGTTTCATCTCCGCATCTCGTATCTCACATCATAGCATCATATCATATATACACGGTACCCGGCCAAGAAGCTCGGCGTACCGGACACATCATACTTGAAACATATCATATCATATCGAAACTCATCATACTTCGGAAGCTCATCATACTTCGGATTGTGTGCACGATAACAACCGGCCGGGACTCGGCGAAGGATGTAACAATAGTAGGCACGAGCATGTATTCGTGGGATCTATGTGCAATTTCATACATTTACACAGTATTCCATAGAACAATCAAAACGAGACTATCATTTAAAAACCAAGCCAATAGTCATAGTCAAATCCTTTTCTCCCGAATGTTTCTCAGAACATATCAAATAGAATTTTTGCCATCATAGTTACGTATCAACATCATATATACATACAAATCCTCATTACAGATTTAACAGATAAGTAAGTGATCATACTCGGGGGTCGGGTTGATAGTCATTTTAAGTTCTTTCCAAAAGTTTAAGGAACTATACAAAGGAAAGTCTCGCGGCCCACGAACAAGTATCCAACCAATCCGAGCCCGCCTATGAATATTATAGTCATAATACGCTACAGAACCTCCTACGAGCATATCGAGGCGATCCGGTTCTGTCTACGAAGGTTACGGCCATTTTTTTAGACGCAGGATCTTTTAAGAACAAAATTCTTCATGCAACATTGAATCCAATCATACAAAAGACATAAAGACCATGCCTCGACTCCATTAAGAGTGCGGAGGTCAAGAAGTGAATAAGAATCGTAGACATACCCGGATCGCAAGAATGGAGTTACCTCGAGGCTCGTGTCATAGCCTACTTATCACTAGGACATGCCAAAGAAAGAAGAGTTAAGCTTTACATACCTTGGATCGCCCTCTAAGCTAATCCAAAATTACGTCTCAGCTTCTCACGATCTACAATAATGTCATTAGACGCCCAACATTAGCCATAAGCATCGAAGAACTCAATTCCAAGCTGTCACTTTATCTACAGAAATTTGGGCAGCATCTCCCCTATAAATTCAACAGCCCCGAGAATTCAACTCGGCCAAATCAACAACAACCAAACCAACAACCATACTAACAATATCCATAAGTGATTCAAAACGCATTCTAACATTAATAATTCCTTTCTACACAATTCGACAACATTTCATTTATATTCAAATAAACTACATACGATCATTTCAATACCAATGCTCACATATTCAATTACTAATCCGCAACCATTCAAACAAGATTTTAAGAACATTCCAAACAATATGCCATGGAACTCGAAACCACCAATTTCCATAGGGACAACAACAATACACTTCTTTCTTCCAAATTCATCAATGACACCAATAACCCACACATTTACAACATTACTTCCACAAATTCAAGAAACTATATTAGAATCACTTTAAGTTCTAAATCACCCATAACCAATTACCACTTCTATCACACCCTTAATCCGATAGGGTGTGATGGGCACCCGACCCTTACCTAGGGCCGAGCGAACCCGCTGACTTTCGTAATACTCATAATCATACTGGGCCCGTAAAACATGACATAAGCACATAATGAATTTTTTTTTTGTTTTCCGAAAACAAACATGCCTTTCATCTTTGTCAAATCAAATAAAACTAGCATCGTATGAAATCTGTAAACATAGGAAGTTCGTAACACAATGCATAATAATACATCGGCTTACATAGCCGCTTACAAAACTGACATATCATACACACAACACCGTATCTCGCAAAGTCTCTAGCATAACTTCGTATACCATACAAAAGCACCCGATTCGCTTAGGCACTTCGGAGGGAAATGGAGCTCGCCAATCCTTTCTTTGAATATTGTCACACCCTTAATCCGATAGGGTGTGATGGGCACCTGACCCTTACCTAGGCCGAGCGAACCCGCCGACTCGTGACACTCAAATCACACCGGGCCCTTAGATCATAACATAAGTACATCATGAAAGGTTTTCGGAAATCAAATATGCTTCTCATACTTTTCCAAATCAAACGAAGTCTAAAATTGTATAAAATCTGTAAAATAAGGCGTAACAATACGTCGACTTATGGAGTCTACAAACCAACATACTGTATACATGACACTGTCTGCAAAGTCTCTAACATGATCCAAGATAACATAACACATATACCCTGACTCGGCAACACTCCGGGAGGAAGTGGAGTTCGCCAATCCAGCTGGATACCTTCTTCTAACATCTTCTTCTCCTCTGGGTGTACCTGCGCGGCATGAAACGCAGCTCCCGAAGAAATGGGGTCACGGAATACTACCGAGTATGTAAAGCATGGAATACAAAAACGGGGTCATAATCGAAGTAGAAATTACCGGAACAAGTGCAATGACCAGAAAAAAATCATAAAACTTGCCTTTTAAAACATTTATCATGCATATACATGTATCGGTAAGTAAAATCATATCATAATCATGTCATCATATCATCGTACATATATACCGTACCCGGCCCTCTAGTGAGGGACTCGGTGAGTAAAATCATATCATAATCATGTATGCATGCATATATACATATATCTATATATACCGTACCCGGCCCTCTAGTGAGGGACTCGGTGAATAGGTGTCCCGGCCCACTAGTAAGGGACTCGGTATGCCATCTGGCCGCCATCCCCATCTCATCACATCATCATCTCATCATATCATCATATATATATATATACCGTACCCGGCCCTCTAGTGAGGGACTCGGTGAACAATGCGTTATAATGTGCACGAATATGTACCCGGCCGGGACTCGGTGAAAGATGCATTGAGAGGCATGCGAAGCGAGTAGTGAGAAACCATATGACATAAATCATTTCTGAGAGACTCAATGAAATAGTACAAACGGACCATCGGTTGAAAGTCGGGACAAAAGTTATATCAAAAATCTTTCGGACGTTACTCGGAAACATATCAAACGGAATTTTAGAAATCATAACTACGTATCGGACTCATAAGTATACAAATCATCATTTCAGACTCAATAGATAAGTATATAATCACACTCGGGAGTCGGAAAAATAGTCATATTAAGTTCTTTCACAAATAGGTCGTTAAAACCAAACATAGAAAGTCGCGGGACCCACGGACGAGCGTTAACCCAATCCGGGCCCGCCTATGAAAGTTACGAACCTTATTCACTTTAGGAATTTCCACGAACATATCGAAGCGATCCGAGCCCTTCGTGAAAGTTACGGACGTTCGTAGTTTAATCATTTAGGAACAAAACTCTTTGAAAACGAAACCTTTATACAATTTTTTGAAATTTAATTATACAAATGACATAAGGACCATGATTTGACCACATTAAGAATACGAATATGAAGAGACCGGTAAGAACCATAAACATGCTCGGATCACGAAACGTAGTTACCTCGAGATTCGTGTCATAACTTACTTTCAACTAAGATATGCCAAAAGAAAGAAAGGTTGAGCTTTACATACCATATACTCTACGCTAAGCGAATTTAAGTCTTGGCTTCTCGGAATCTACAACGACATCATTAAGCATCAACCATTAGTCATAAGCACGAAGGATTCAATTCCAAACCATCATTTTATCTACAAAAATTTGGGCAAAGCATTTCCCCATAAATTCAACATCCCGAGAATTTAACTCGGCTAAATCTTCAACAACAATACCAACAATCTTATAAACAACATTAATAATAAATTCAAAGCGCATTCTAACACTAACAACTCTTCTCCACACATTCGTCAACATTCCAATTACGTTCGATTCAACTACATTCTTCAAGCTAACATCAACGCTTACACAATCAAGTATTGATCCGAAACCATTCAAACCAAATTCAAGAACGCTCCAACCAATCCGCACATTATTCAAACAATCCAAACAACATACCAAGGAACCCGAAACCTTCCCAACTCAACACGAACAACCATAACATATTTCTTTCTTCCAAAACTCATAAGCTACATCAACAATCCACACGTTTACCACATTATTTCCATAAATTTCAAGAAAGCATATTAAGATCACATTAGCTTCCAAAACGGCACACGATTTCAACTTCAATCTTGAACCATTAAACCTTCATTTTACATTATAACATTCATAACAACATCAACCAAACGCTAAACAAATTAGTTCTTCCTTACTACACAACACAACACACACGGCCAAACATCAACTCCAATATTTTATGAGTTTCATTCATTTCTACACATTACAACAACACACAAACATGCTAACTACAATTACTTCACCACTCTTACACAACACCCACCTATACACGGCCACACACACACACGGCTACACTTTCACATGCATAATTTCATAAACTTCATTCATTTCCACATTCCACAACATGCACAAACCATGCATAACACATAAAAATGAGGAGTAAATCTTACCTTCTTCATGTCACACCCTTAATCCGATAGGGTGTGATGGGCACCCGACCCTTACTTAGGGCCGAGTGAACCCGCTGACCTTCGTAGTGCTCGTAATCAGACTGGGCCCTTAATCATATCATGAATACATATGAATTTTTTTTTTGGAAAATCAAACATGCTTTTCATCTCTTTTCAAATAAAATAAAATCTGTAACAATAAAAATTATAATGCAATGCATAATAATACATCGGCTTACATAGCCGCTTACATAACTGACATCTTATACCCACGACAACGTTCAAAAGTCTCTAACACGAACATAAAACCATGACATAATACTCGACTCGCCGCACTCCGGAGAAAATGGAGCTCGCCAATCTCTTTGGAACATCTACGCTAATATCTCGAGCCACACAGGTGTACTGCGCGCGGCATGAAACGTAGCCCCAAAGAAAGGGGGGTCAGTACGGAATATGTACTGAGTATATAAAGCATGGAATACAGAAAATGGGATCATAACCGAGATAAGGAGTACAGACAGTAAACATAATAATCAGAATATCAAGGTGCTTGTATCTGAAAAAAAAATCATACATACGAGTTGCAGAAGACCAATATAATGATCGGGATGCCGAAACGCTTAGCTTTCTTTTAAAAATATTTCTGTCTCATATATATATAGAAAATAGGTCATATCATAATAGCTAACATTAACCGATGTGGGATTCGTCTAAACCAATGTGGAATTCACCTAAACCAGTGCGAAATTTTGCCTCGCCACTGGGTTTGCCCCACCATTGGGTTTGCCCCACCACCGGCTCCGAAACAAACAGATCATATTTACGAATATATATATATAACACATAACGTGTCCCGGCCCTCCGGACCGGGGGGACTAAAACGTAATCATCGGACTATCATATCATCACACGCATTCTAATCATCATATTATCATAGCGTCACATTAAACAGAATCATCATGTTATCGTATTATCAGATTATCGTGTCATCAGATTATCATAGCATCAGATTATCATACCATCAGAACAGACTCATTATATTATCAGATCATCACATTATCAAGTCAACATGTCATCGATCATCGATTATCATATCATATCCTATGCGGTCCATAATGGACACAGCGGACGGAACGTGTCCCCTCCGCATGGGCGCCACAACTCATCATACTTTGAAATTTTATATCTTACATCTCCGTCACACATCATCACATCATATCATATAACCACGGTACCCAAGCCAGGGGCTCTGTCACACCCCGACTCTGCTAGGGTGTGATGGGCACCCGACCCCATACACGGAGCCGAGCGAACCCGCTAACTTCTATTACACATATGAACCCATGAATTTGTAAGAAATGAATACATAGAATTTTTTTTTTCCATAAGTAAAGTCTGACATCATGTGAGACTCGTGACACAAAACATAATAGCATATCGGCTGCTGGAGCCGCTTACACATGACAACCTAGTACCCCCGACTCTGTCTGCAAAGTCTCTAACTCTGAACATATCATCATGGCACATGTACTCTGACTCGGCAGCACTCCTGGACAAGTGGAGCCTACCAATTCCGCTGGACATCTTCTATGCTAGCTTCAGCTCATCTGGGTTTACCTGCGCGGCATGAAACGCAGCCCCGAAGAAGAGGGGTCGGCACGAGCAATGTGCGAGTATGTAAGACATGAATAATAACATAGTAAGAGGTATATACATGAGTAAAAAAAAACAGGAGATCGCATCGTGAGGTAAAGGAATAACCTGTACATGTGAACAATTACTGCATAGGAACATAGAACATATCATCGGATAATAGAGCAACCTGTGTATCTGAATGCCCCAGGGGCGAATACCATGCATGCTAAGCTGCCTTTGAAAAAAAAAACATTTATTTTCATATATATATATAAAAATCACAACATGGTATATTGCCGAGGCGTCGGCAGCCGATCCATTTAACCACAAATGAATATATATCCCGCGTCCGGGCATCCCGCGTCCGGGCATCCCGCGTCCGGGATGATATCAAGTCGAAGGCACGGATACATGTACGCCAGTATAGCCCGGCGCACACATAGGCTCGCTCTCTTTTTTCCCGCTTTTTCCCCAAATACATTTTTATACATATATATATAAATACACATAGTACGTTGGGAGCTCCTTCAAGGGAAATCATGTACTTATCGGAGTGACGTAAGGTCGAGAACCTCCGATCGCTTTATGGAGTAATCATGGTCGCTTTGTCTCACCTTGAAGGGACGATAATCATAAGGCGAGACTATCAACATAGAACATGTCATAGCATATCGGGTTATAGACATAGCATAGCTGACATCATAGAATCATAGGTATCATAGAATCATAGTCGTTGCTTTAGTCACTAAGACTTTCAATATTGTAAAACTTGGTTTTTGAAGAAAAAGAATATTTTGGAAAACACTTGTAACCTTTTAGGAAGGAAAATCACGCATTGGGGTTAAGGGTTTAGTTAAAACAATTCTTATTTAGTAGTCGGAATAATATCCAAAATTTTCCTTTAATTGTAATATTGAAATAAACCGAAGGGAGCCATAGGAGGAAATTAGGGAATAGTGGGCCCACCTCGAGTCAAGTGAGGTGGCGTATGCAGTTCACGTAAAATACATTTCATGACAAGGCTTATAAGAGACTTAGGACATACAGGTCTTATTCATGCAAGTTCTAGGTGTTTAGACCTTTCTTTCAACTATTCATGAACACTTGATTCAATTCTACTGAACGAATAGTGACTAATTTCAATCTCGGATTTCTAGGAAAGGAATTGTCCCCGAGATACGTATTCAAGCTTATTACGTCTAAGACATGCCATAGAAAGAAAGGTAAGCCTTACATACCTTTTCCGCTTCATACGCTATTCCAAATTCCCGGGTCCAAGTTTGCCAGAATCTACAATTTGGTCACATTTACCAAACGTCAATTAGAGTCCTTAAGAATCCAAATCTTGAATCAACATTCGTCTATAGAAATTTCGGCAGCATTTCCCCTGTAAATGCGCCATCCCCGAGATTCTAACTTGGCCAATTTTAATCAACAACAATCCGGGAATTCAACCCGGCCAAACTATCAATAAGACCAACAATTATTCAGTTCTATTCAATTCAATTCACATGACTTTCAAAACGATTCAATCAATATATTCATCCATCCAACACCTTCCAACTCAATGAATATAACAACATATATCTTTCTTTCAAATTCATAAACTATATCAACAATCTTATATGTTAGCAAGATCATTTTCATCAATACAAGAAATCATGTTACAATCTCATTATGTTCCAAATCAGCCCACAACACTTTTGTCTTCAATTTAGATCATCAAACCTTCATTTTCATCACATAATCCACAACAAACAACAACTAACATACTACATAAAATTTGTCCATTCCTTGTCATACCAAATCAGTCCATACGGCCACAACATCATTATGTATAATTCCATGAGTCTCATTCAATATCTACACACTACAACAACACACAAACATGCTAGATTACACTAAATAAAATTGTTCATCATACTTGCATCAAACCACATACACACGGCCAACATTCAACATGCCCAAGATTCATGATTTTTATCCATTTCTTCATATCATAACGCATACAATCCATTCATAACAACAACTAAAATACCAAATAGATTAAATTCCTCCTTGCATACAAACACTCTAACTCACGGCACACACACACCCACATACTACCTAGCATGATTTTCATCCATTTCCATGCATTATAACATGTCCAAAACATCCATAAAACATGTAAAAGAGATTGAATCTTACCTCCTCCTCTTGCCTTCTTCACATTCTAGAGTTCCTTTTGCTAAACAAATGGTTTCTCCTCCCAACAACCACTCCACATGATAAAGGACCCTCCAATTAGTATGAAAACATGGAGAAAATAATTTTTTCTTGATCACTTTCCATGGCACCATTTTTGGGTCGCCATGGCCGTTTGCTCTTTCTCCTTCTTTTTCTCCACCTTTCTTGAATCTTCTTTGGTCAAAATGATGAATTGCTTGTCTTGAAACAACACACACTTATATATATATACATAGGGGGCACATGGCTGATCATGTGCAGCCCTTGGACGTTTTTTTCCTTCTTTTTTTTTTTCTCCACTTTTCTTCAATTTTCTAGATTTTTCCTTTTTCTTTCCCCCCCAAGTTTCTTGAATTCTTTTCTTAAGTCATAAAAGATCACTTGCCTTGCCTTGTCATCTTTATTCATATATATATATATATATATATTTATATATACTTAGCTTCCACAATATATATAAAATGAACACATGGCACCACTTGGCTTCTCCAAGAAGTCATGAATAATAATAACTTTACAAATTCCAAATTTGCCTTCAACATTCTATGCCTTTGATAATTTTAAGCGACTTGCGCATTTCTGAGAATCGGAAAATGACCTTGCCCTTAACTTCCGCAATTGTCTTAAAATATTCCAACGTACAAAATGCGGGATATAACGAAGCTCATGATACCGACACATCATAACACCATAATATCAGAAACTCATCATACTTCTGTAACATATCATATCATATCATATTAGGCGCTCATCATACTTCGGAAGCTCATCATACTTCGTGTTATACCCGACATTTTAGCATATTCGGAAAACGCAAAATAATTTCGATTTGTAAAGAATAAGGTCACATGTTGAGTGGGATTAAGATACGTGTGTGTTGTTCATGAAAAATATTAGTGTGGAAATCCGGAGGAAGGCCAAGGGCAAAGCTGAATCTTGGGAATTTGTTTCGGGAATTTGAAAAATATGATCCATAAGTAATTGGGCTAAAAAAAAAAAAAAAAAAATTGAGGCCCAAATGTCTAGGGGTGGCCGGCCATATCCTTGGCCCAAACCCATGGAAATTGTCATGTGACTAACATGTGGTGATCATTATATAAGGATCATTATCCTTAGAAACTTCAAGAAAACAAAGGAAAAATCAAGAAAAAAAAAAAGAGGCCTTCGGCCATAGAGAGAAAAAAAAGGAAAGAAAAAGAAAAAAATTCTTGGAGCCTTAGTCCTTGATTCAAAGTTTGTTTCTTCTTGGTTCTAATAAGTTCAAGATTCTCTACAAAGTGATACAAATATCTTGGCAAGAGAGTGCTTCTTTTGGCAAGGAGAACTTATTGGAAAAGGTAAGAATTTCATGTTTTTTTCATGTTATAGAAGATTTATGGATGTTAGAGTGAATAAAATTGAAAGGAAATCATGAAATGATGGTGTGTGCATGCAAGGCCGTGTGGTGTGTGTGTGTGTGTGTGTTGGGGCCGTGTAGTGCCCTATGTGGGGAAAGATGTTAGTGAATTTTTTTGGTGTGTTAATTGTGTTGTTATGGTAGTATGAAGTGAATGGAGGATTAATGATTCTTGTTGTCATGGAAAATATGTTGTAAGATCGTTGTAGGAAAATATGCAACTTTATTGTAGTTTATGTAAATATGAAAATGAAGGTAGTAAGGTGCAAATCATGATGGTTGTTGATGAAATTGGAAGATGGAAACATGCTATGAATATGTATGTTAAAGATTAAAACTTTTGGATGCATTATGGCTTTGATGGAAAATTTGTATATTTTGTATATTTTGTGAATATTTTGTAGAAATGGTATGAAATGTCTCCGAATTGTATTTGAATGGTTTTGGATTAGTAAATAAATATGAGAACGTTGGCATGAAGTTGGAAGTGTGAAGTTGGAATGGGAGTTATTGCATGTGTAGAAAAGAAGAACCTTTATGTTAGAATGTATTTTCGTTGTGATTCTTGATGTTGTTGTTGGGTTGGTTGTTGCTATGTTGGCAGAGTTTAATTCTCGGGGATGTTGGATTATAGGGAATCTTTGCCCAAATTTTTGATAGACGAATAAGGGGCTAAGAATAAGCTCCCCAAAGACATATGATTTACGTTTGGTAACTTTGACCGTTTCTTGATTCTAGGCAAACGGGATTTGAGTTTAAGCAAGCATAAGACGTCGTGGGTATGTAAAGCCTACCTTTTCTTCATTTGGCATGTCCTAGTCATACTAGGTTAAGATCGGAACCTTGGGATAATTCCGCTCTCGAAATTCGAGTTTGATTTTGAGTACTATTCGTTGGTAACGCATTTGAACTATAATCTTTACATTTGGTTGAAAAGAATGCTTAAACCTCCATAACTTGACAAACGTATCCGAATCGCTTTGAAACTCTCACGAAT
>NW_026718246.1:0-12766 GCF_029784015.1 Lycium ferocissimum
GCATTCACAATTCTAATCCGACTTATAAATCTTCAAATAGCATGTAAGGGGTCATGAAACTTACCTTAATTTAGAGGAACAAGTTTGGAGCTTGATTCACCCGGGCCCCAAAAACCCTAGTTTATCTCTCATGGGATTTCTTGAGAGGATGATTTTTAAGGGTTTTCCCTTTCCCTTCCCCCCTTTGATTTCTTTTGTTGATCCTTGGTTTCTATGGTTTTTTTTCTTTGGATGAAATGTTTGGAATCCTCTAAAGTTTTTTAAGGTGGGGGTTTAAGTATGGAAATGAAAGAAAAATGAAAAGGGTCCCGTATTAATCACAAAAGCTTATTTTTAATGAACGGTGTGGGAATGGGGTTTGGTCGTAAAACCACGGTTTAGGGCCCGGTATACTAGTTTCCGCCCGTTAGGGCACGTATTTAAGTTTAAAGAAAAACAAAAGTGTTACTTTTCCCGCATTTCGCACGTCAATATTTTAATTTTGGTTGCGAAGAATTATGGACAAGGTTATCTCTCGACTTTGTTTTACGACAAAGGGTTTTTAATGATTTTTTTGGAAAGGAAGTTTAAAGGGAAAAAAATTTGGGACTAAGAATGTAATGGAAAATTTAAAAATTTTCCCAGAAAAGAGGAGGGGGAAGGGGGCCCACATAAGCGAAAATATATATATATATGTATGGGAAATTGGATGACTAAGGACAAAATTCATTTTTTTAACCCTAAAAAAAACTCTAAAATTTTTTTGAAGAAAAATTTGGAGGGGAAAAAAAAAAAAAAAAAAAAAAGCAAAGCACATGGGGGCCTTGTGTTATTAAAAACGTGTCATATAATTATATATATAGAAGCAAAAAAAAAATTTTCAATTTTCAAAATTTTTTCAAGAAACACGGAAGACAGAAGAAGGGGAGAAACCCCATGGGGGGGGGGCCGGCCAAACCCCAAACCCATGTTTTTTGATTCGGTTTTTTCTTTTCTTAAAAAGCTTTCTTCCCAAGGGAGGTCCCGCCGACGGGGGGGGTTGTTGGAAAAAAAAACCATTCGGTTGGAAACAAGCAAGTTTTTAGCCGAGAGACAAAAAGAGAGAAGAGGGGGAAGGCCCAATCTTCTTTTAATTTTTTTTTATGATAGCATGTTGTGATAGAAAAAAAATTTTGAAACTCATGAAAATAGGAGTTTTGTGTTTGGGCCGTAGTAGTATGGGGGGCCCCGGAATGTGTTTTGGGGGTAAAGTGAGAACTACTTGTATTTAGCATTTTTTTGAGTGTCGTTGTAATGTGTTGAAATGGATGAAAAGAGGTTTGGGTGTTGAAGGGTGGCCAAGGTGGTGATTGGGGGAAAAGAGGGCCCGGGTTGTATTTGATATGATTTGGTTGTCGAATCGTGAATTCTACAATGGAAAGGAAGGAATGACTTATGTTGATGTTGCAATTGTTTGGGCTGTTTTGAAAGTTAATGGTTTTCAATATGTTCTCTTATAGTTATGAAGCTAGGGTGGAAAGTATGGAATCTTTGACGTAGTATGAAAATTTTGGGAAAAAGAAACACATTTTTGCCCGTATTCATTAAGTTGGAAGATTTCGGGTTGCAAGATATTGTTTAATTTTGTTTTAAAATTTTTGGCAATTGTTTAGAATGCGTTATGAAATTAGGGAGTTGTCTTTATGATTATTTTTTTGGTTGTTTTTAAAAAAATTGGCCGAGTTAAATTTGGGGGTTGATGGATTTTTTGGGGGAGGTGTGCCAAAATTTCCGTAAAAAAAGTAATGGCTTGGAATTGGAATCTTCAATGCTTATGGTTAATGTCGGACATCTTATGATATTATTGTAGAACGGAGAAGCCGACGTAAGGTTGGAATAGCCGGGGGGCCCCAAAAGGTATGTAAACTCCCCTTTTTCTTTCTTTGGAGTCTTAGTATGAATAGGCTAGATATGCTCCCCAAGGTAACTCTACCCCCTACGATCCGAGCATGCCCCTGATTCTTATTTTTTTTTTCTTGACCTCCGTATGCCTAATGTAGTCAAATTATGGTTTCTATGCCTTTGTATGACCGAATAAGAAGTGCTTTTTAAAAAATATATTCATAAAAGAGTCAAAACTACGAACGTCCCAACTTTTGACTAAGGGCCCCGGACGCTCCGAAACGCTCGTGGGAGGTTCCCCCCTGTTTAAAATCCCCCCACATTCATGGGGCCCGGGTCAAAAGGGATTTTTCCTGGGCCCGCAAGACGCCCCCGGGGTTTTTCAACTTGTTGATATAACTTAATATGGCTAATAATCTAACTTCCGAATACCATTACTCACTTGTTTTGGGTTTAAATTTATAATACGATTTTATATATATATATATGATTCTGATACGTGATTGTGGTGCCCAAAAAAAGGGGTTGATATGTTTCCGAATAATATCCGCAAGAAAGTTGATATTTATTAATGCTATTTGGGTTTTGAAAGATAAATTTTCCGACTATTCCGTTAAGTCCGTAGGGAAAGTCCGAATGGCATATGATCCCACGATTCTGCTTTTGTGCATAGTTTTACTTCCCTTTGCCGAGTCCCGGGGCCGGACTATCGTGCGCACAATGCGAAGATGATGAGCTTCCGTGGGGGGCGACCAATTTTGGAGGGGTGTCCCGGACGCCGAGCCCCTTTTTGGGTGCAGTGGGTTTTGTGATAGAGGTGACCCCCGATGCGGGAGATCCCAAAACCCCCAAGTATGAGTGTTGTGGCGCCCGGGGGGAGGGGCCCCCGTTGTCCGGGTCCCCCCCCTAGGGCCGCATAGGATATATGCCATGTTTTTGGGTTTATCCCATGAAAAGAGTTCCCTTCCCAGATGCGATAGTCCCAGACGTGACGATCCCAGCATGATAAACGGGGGATACCCCCCCTTTTTTTTCGGGGAGGGGGGGGCAAAACCCGGCCCAGAGGGGAAAATTCCCCCTTGGTTTTTGGGGGGAATCCCACCCGGAAAAGTCCTTTTTATGATATGATCTATTTTTCTATATATTTTGGAAAAGTTTTTCGAAAAAAAAAAGAATAAGCTAAGCCCTTTCCCACATTCCTCTAAAAACGTTTTCCCCCCTTTTGGAACGATTTCCCCAATTAATATGATTGCGATAGTTTTGCTCACCAAAAAAGGAAAATATATGATAAGGTTTTAAGGGGGGTTTTGGGCTTTCGGGTTCCCATACTTTTTTTTCCGTAGTTTCTCTCCCCGGGTTTTGGCTTTTAAAATGGATTTCCTTTTTTTACTCCTAAGGGGACCACCCCTTCCTTTCTTCGGGGCGCGTTTCATGCCGCGGGGGTACCCGGGTGAGCTAAAGATATTAGCAGAAAAGTTCCGGCGGGGTTGGCGAGCTCCTTTGCTTTGGGGTGCCCCCAAGTCGAGTTTTTTTAAAATTATGATATCCAAAATCATGTTGAGATTTTCAGACGGGGTCGTGTATAAGATGTCCTTTCGAGCGGGTCCATGCCGGTTGTGTTGTTATATATGATGTTCGATTTTGTACGGCCCCAAGTTCGTTTTTTATTTGGAAAGATATGAAATATGTTTTTTTTAAAAAATTTTTCCCTTATATAGTTGTGATCCCGGGGAGAACTAGTAAAAGGGAAAGGGGGGAAAAGTTAAGGGTTCGCTCGGCCCTGGGGTGGGTTTTTCCCCCCACCCTAACCGGGAATTTGGGGTGTGACAAAGGGTTTAATTTTTGCCCCCAGGGCGATCGCACTATACGGCCCCTAAATCACTTTCGGGGCCCTATTGTGCACTATCGACCCCGGGGGGGGGAAAACTTCGCAACTTTATTATTTCCACAAAATTCATGATTGGCATCCAACTTAACAACACATCATATACTCAAGCTTTCATTTCACCTCCTCAATCAAAAAATTTCGGGGAAAATAATTCCAATTTCGCCCTTAATTTCGAATTGGGCTTTTTTCCCCCGAAAATAGGCCCCCAGAATTTAACTGGGCCAAAATCAACAACAACAACAACCCAACCCAAACCTAGCAACATTAATAATCAACCCAAAAAGCAATATAACACTAATAACTCCTTTTACATCATTAACAACTTTCAACATATTCGATTCAACGACTCCTTCAAGCCAACATCAACGCTTATACATTCATATACTAACCAAATCCATACCAACAACATTCACAACTTTTTAAAAAACGACAATATTTCCAACAATCCAACAAAAAACTCCAATTTTCCCGAAAACGTCCCCAAACCCGAGACACCCTTTAAAACCCTTTTAACCCAATCAATTGATCAAAATTCAATTTAACAATGCCATTCTCATAGTTATACAAATTACATCAAATGTACAATAGCCTTCAATTCACCCACAAAACTTACGAATCAATTTGAGTCATTAAACTATTATGCGACATAGAATTCATAACGACAACATTCAAAAAAACAACCAACAATAATCCATTTCTTGTGATCAATACCAATTCGCCAACCCTAAATATACAAATATAGAGATTCTCATTCATTTCTTCACCTACAACCATCAAAAATATATAGAACTTAATTGCACTTAACATAACCAAAACACACACCCCCCTACCCCAACCCCACACTGACCCCAAATTCCAAATTTCTTTTTTTCAGAATTTCCTTCATTTTAAATCTACAACATGCTACAACCTTTATAACACATAGAAAGATAGATTCTTACCTTTTTCCTTTCACTTCACGAGGCTAGGGGTTTTCGATAATGAAAACTACGGGGACGCTCCAAGAAAAACTTCCACGCTACTTTTCCCAAATTAAAGGGGTTTTTAAAGAAATAATTTTAGGATGGCTTGAATGGAAGTTGATTTTTGCTAGGCTTGGGAGGCCCCCTTTCTCTTCACTCTCTCTTTTTTTTTTCTAAAATTTAAAGAAAATAAGACTAGGATCATCTTTTCTATTATATGAAGTGCAAGTCCCCGGCCCACACCTGTGTTGGGGGCAATGAAAATTGAAACAAAAATTGGGGGCCAACTCCAAAATCTACACGGCCAAATGCTAAAAAATGCATCATTTGAAGTTCCATAATTCTAATTTTGGTCACAAATTTTCCTAATTTTCCATGAAAAAAAAATTCAGCACAACATGTCCAAAACAAAATCAAAGGTCCAAAGCCCCGTTTTGTACCCCAAGGTTTTGTCTCTAATTTACCATGAAAAAACCCGGATTGTTCCAATGTACGAAATACGGGATATACGACCATACTCTCCCGTGTATCTACGAGCCTCTACTAGAGTACTGAATATGGACGGGACAGCCCCCGTCGTGCCCAAAATATATATACACAAAAATACGCCTCAAAATAGCACCTCCGAAAAAAGGGAGGGCCCTGAACCTGAAAAATTTTGGACCCCGCCGTTCGTCTACGGGGAGCCGGCCAAGGAAAAGGACGGACGAATATTTCCGAGTATGGGATCAATAATAAGACTTTAAAGGGAAAAAAGGGAGCATCAAATGGGGAGGACGAATGATGTACAGAAAGAATAACTCGGCTTACTCTCATAATCATCATAGCATGGCATAAATGTATGGCCCCCGACCCATGGTACTGGATAATCTAATTTTAGCATTAGCCGCCCGCCCCCCCCGCGTGGGGGGTACCATCTCACCGATGGGTCCGCCATGCCTTTGGGCCGGGAAGTCGCCGGGTTTTGCCCCGCCAAAAGGCACGTGTAATATCATCATATGCTGTATAATATATTTATCATAACTCTCATAAGGCATAAAGACTTGACAATCATACTTTATCGGGTGACATGGTGGGAATCCCCGATTTCATTAGGAGACTCATAAGATTCGCCTCCAAGGGAAACAAGCAAAAGGGAGGTATCTAGGATCAACTCAGGATTACGGATGCTTCATTATTTTAAAAGGGGACATCATATCATAGCTATGCATCTCAGACTTAGGCTTGTCAATATCATTATTATACTGGCAAGCTCTTATCCTAGGGCTATTCAGAAAAAGGGACTCCAGGTTTTTTAAGATGAGACATTCATAAAAAAGGAGGAAATTCATCCCATAGAATTCATGCATTAGAAATAAAGGACTAGCCTCACTATTTTTCGTTTAACTATTCTATTGCTAGCTCGTTGTCCTTTAATGCACACTTTTCCTTCAAGAGAATTCGACGACATTAGCTACACAATTATATGAAGGGGTTTATTAAAGCGAGAAAATTGGACAACATTTCCTTTGTTTATAGACTTCCTCCATATTCCATATCAACTCCCAAACATCCTAATATCATTCATAATATCATAAATAACAATCATCATTTATCTACATTATCCACATTTCACAATTTCACTTCAATTTCCCCATAATCATGGCATAATTTACTATTATATTCTCTCATGTATAATGCTCATTCCATGTTCTAAATGTCATTCACAATCTACCTCAAAACAACATTCCTTTTCAGCTTCCCAAAATCTACTCAAACAGACTATTCCCACATTTATGACCTATTTTCTATGTTCTAGGAAAAACCAAGTGTTTCAACTTTTCAATACTTCAAAATATGAAAAATGATGAAAATCATTAGATGTTTAGGAACAAACCTTTATTAATCTCTCCTTTCCCAAAACCCTAGTTACTTTTCTTGGAATTTCTTTACTTAGATGAATTTGATGAATTTCTTACCTTGATTCACTTGAATTTTGACATTGATCTTTGATTTCATTTGTTTTTTGTGGATAAAGTGGGGAAAAATTTTTAAAAGTTCTTGACTTTTGGAATGAAAAATGAAATGAATTAAATGAACGGGGTCTCCTATTAATAACTTTCCCGGGCCCTCCCGCGCCCATTTTGACGGCGTAAAAATTTCTACAATAAAAATGGTCCCTAGAACTGCCCGAAAAAATGGGTCATGACCATTTCGGGGCTAATTTGACCGTGAATTTTTTACGGGCCGCTTCCCTTGGGGCAAATGGTCCCAGAATTTTTCCCCAACCGTCGTAGAATGGCCATAACCTTTTACTCGACATCACATTGACGAGCGGTTTGTTGCGTTTTAAAATAGACTCGATGAACTTTAATTTGGAAAAACTAAACACACGAAAAATACTCATATTCTAGGGGATATGGCCCCACTAATTTGGGCCAAAATTTTGTCCCAAAATTTTGCCAAGTTTTACCAAAGTTCCCTAAACTCTTTTTTATTTGTTTGTTCTTAAATCCTTATGGAACCTTCTTAACACTTATTTAACACTTCATTAACAATCCAAGGGGCATTTTAACTATTCTCCAAAAAATTCATTAAGTCATCATTAATTTGATACTCGTAAATCTTGCCGAAAGACATATACCTTACTTCCCCAACAACTTTCGTCTTACTTCAAATGTCTTTAAATCTTAATTAGGACCATTAAAGACTATTTCTTACTTGCCCAAACATCATATACATCGTACCCTTCAGTCTATTCACTGACGCAACGGAAATTTTCCAAGGGTAAAATACAAAAACGGAAAAACCCCTAACCATCCATTATATGTATATCATTCACAATCCCAATCAAAAAACACCCACCCTTTGGGTTACAACCCGGGGTGTTTAGCTACCATGGCAACAAGAAAACAATAAAAGTTTAAGTTGCATAATTGAATTTTGTATTAACTTACGAATAAAATTTAAAGTAAACGAATGCAATTTCCGGAAAATGTTAAATTTGACCCCCCCCAAAAGTAATTACTCAATTAAAACCCCGGATTTTCAAAAAAAAAACCTAAATAGGTTTTTAAACAATAAACTGAATAATTAATCCCAATCCTATTCCTTTTTGGAATCGCAGTTTTTTGGTAGGCGTCGACAGTGATGGGAACGACGTTTCGAGTAGAATTTCACCTGCGGGACCTAAACCGTTCGCACCAGCCGTCCATCATGGGGGCGGCAATTTTGGGCCCGAGACACTTTTCCATCTCGGGTGTGTGAGAAGCAACTGGCGCCGTCGAAAGTTGAGGGCCCCGTCAATCTTCGGCCGCTTCAATCTTCCTTATTTCGGAAAACGCCCCGACTCTACCCCAAAAACGAGGACCATCGATTTTTTGACCCGACGAACACCTTGTTTTCCCAGTTTTAACTTGGGGATTCTAACCGAAATACTTGCATAACATACAAAACACATCAAACTAACATAAAATTAAAAAACAAGCAAAACTTAGAGTTAAAAAAATTTGAGTGCCAAATTTCACGCCATCCCCCCAAAAAAGTCTTTTCTTGTCCCAAACAAATCCCAAAATCAATCTACAAATGTTCATAGCACAAAGTAAAACTATCTACGTGGTGGCAATTTAACACCGATATACTTTATCACAAGACTTCCTCAAAAAAGGCAAAACCAATCAAGGACTCATTGAAATAACAAAAAGTTTCAATTAAGACATCTAGTTCCACGAAATCATAGCACACACGAACCAAGATCAGGGAAACCGAATTAAAAAATTCGATGCCCTCACAAAGACCAAAATGTCCCAAAACTAGTACACCAAATGGATAAGCAAAGGGAAAGAGAAACACTCACGCTAAAAAGAAATTCTCCAACTAAGCAGCAAATACCATGGTTTCCCCCTTACATTCCCCCATTTTGGATTTTTCCCAGGATCCATAGGACTTTTGGGGTTGTAACGTATGGGAGGGGAGATGTATTTGGATAACCAGCTCACCCTCCCCGAACACTACATTGTCTTTCATTCCTTTTTTTCCCCCTTTTCTTTTTTTTTCCCCTTTTTTTTTTTTCATTTCTGGGGTTTTTATTGCTATTTTTTTTTTCTTTCTTTTTTTTTTCCTTTTTTTTTTTTTTTTTTTTTTTCTTTCTACTTACCACCCCGAGTTTTTTAAACCCAGTCAATTCACTTCTCCCCAAACCTTAGGCTTACGCCTCATTTTCCCCCCCTTTTTCCCTATGTCACGACCCCCCCCGTAGGGTACTGGGCCCCGGCGGACACTCGTCATCCCAATGAAAAGAACGATACAAATAACATACATATACAAAGGGTCGACGTCGTTCTTTGTCACTACAAATAGATACCAAAAAACCCGCAAGGCTATCATAAAGACAACCCCAAAAATTAAACAAACGAAAGCCGACAAGGCCAAAGCAAGGCCGCCAAAAACATAAATCATCGAACACAACAACAAAAATATTCCCAACCCACATATATGTCTCGACCCTAAAATAACAAAAAACAATGAGGGGAGGGGCCCCGCCCCCCCGAAATGGACATATGCATATACAACGGAAGAAATCGTCCAAAATATGGGCTTTGCAAAGGAGACTCCAAGATAGCGGTAGATGTCCTGCCGGGGACACCAAAGGGGGTGTCCGCCGGGGCCACCCAAAAGGGGTCCTTTTGCCGGTAGCAAAGCATGAAATAAAAAAATGGATCAAATCCAAGAATACAAATGTACTATTGAATACCAAAATATTTATTTTTAAACACAAATCAGCAGGGGTCGGGGAACTGGTCGCCCCCCCCGTTTTTGCCCCATAACATATCATACTCCAAGATTTCATATCTCCGTCCCCGATATCTCCAAAACATATAACGCCATAATACATCATAAAAAAGAATATATATAGGGGCCCCCCCAGGGGGGACTCCGAACCATAAAAATCTATGAATATAGATAGTGCGCACGATGACAACCCCCGGACTCGGCAAAATGTAACAACCATAGCACGGCGAGTAAAAGCAACCATTTGCCATAAATCTCATTCCGGACTAAAGATAAATAAGTAGTCAACGCCGGGGTTAAGACGATAGTTATGTTTTTTCCCAAAGTCTTAGGACATAAAAAGGGAAAGTCCGGGACCAGGGAGAAGCATCAAACCAACCGAGCCCGCCTATAAAAGTTACGGGTTTACTGTTATGAATCTTCTACGAACGTTCGAACGATCCCCACCCCCCTATGAAAGTTAACATTATTAAAAAGAATCCTTTAGGAACAAAACCCTTTTGCAAATTTATTATCCAATCTAAAAAGACACAAGGAATTTAACCCAAAAAATTAGGGAAAGCTAATATCAAGGGAATAAAATCGCATGCCCCGGATCTTTGTAGAATTGCCCCGAGGTCGATCTAGCTTACTTACAACTAAGACATGCCAAAAGAAAGAAAGAATAGGCTTTACATACCCCGTCCGCTTCCTAACTTCCGTAAAGTCCGCTTCCCAAGATCTCCAAAAAGTTATTAGTTAACATTAGTTATTTTTGGAATTCAATCCCAAACTAGCACTTTTCTACAAAAAATTTTGGGGAATTTCATAAATTAAAAAACCCCCGAACAAATCGCCCCAAAACATCAAAAAAATTCAACAACCATACTAACAACATCAACAAAATTCAAAACGCATTCTAGCGTTAATTCTTTTTTTACATACTTCGACAACATTCCATTTATATTTAAATCAACCACATACAATCAAGCCAACGCCAATGCTTAAAATACAAATACTAATCCCAAACCATTCAAACAAGACTCCACTTCCCAAAAATCCCCACAATATTCAAAACAACCCAAAACCCTTTTACTACTTTCCCGAAACCTCCCCAAACTCAAAAAGAACAACAACAACACATTTCTTTTTTCCGAACCCTGAACTAACCAACAATCTACACGTTAACAACATCTTCTCATAAAACAAAAAACATATTAAAATCAATTAACCAAAAAAAAGCCCACAACGATTAAACCCTTAAATTAACCATTAAACCTTCATTTTATCATAGAATCCATAACAACAACAACCAAAATACTAAATAAAATTGTTCATTCCCCGCCATACAAAAGGCCAATGGCCCCACCCCAAAACACAAATTTCATGATTTTCATCCATTTCTACACTTCAACATCACAAAACCCTCCTAACATATGAAAAAAAGATTAAACCCTTCCTTTTCCACTTAACTCCCCAACTTGGCTAGGGTTGCAAATGGTAAAAACGAAGGTTTGTTGACTCCAACAACTACTCCCTTTAACGGACCTTCCAATTGGTTGAATTCTAGAAGAAAATATTTTTTTTACGTTTTTGGGCCTCAAATTTTTGGGTTGCCATGGCCGAATGGTTTTTATTTTTTTCTCCAAGGTTCTCCAACTAAATGAAAAAAAAAATAATTTGTCTTGCTAGTTTAATTGTATGCCTATATAACTCTCCCGGTGGCCCTGTGGCTTGGATCAATTAAATTTTGGCCGCCCGGGGGGGAACCACCATGCCGCACGGCCAACTTGGCCTTTGTTTCATGAATTATTAACTTTTCATAATTAACTTTTAACCCCAAATTTTCTTTAAATTCCATACCAATAAAGTCATAAACAAAATTGGCCTTCAACAAAATCGGAGGTTAAAAGTCTCCCCAGAAAGTCTTGTCCTTCTTATCATGGTTGCTGAATTATCCCAATGTACAAAAAATGGGGTAAACACCCCTAACAGGCTTTTAGCTTCAATTCTTATCATTTTTAGTTCGAGGACCTGTAAGAGAGGGAGATTTAGAACGGGGATTGGCTTATTACCTAGTAAAAGAAAGGGTTTAAAGTTTAAAAGGGGAACAAGGGATATTTATCTACAGGTAAGCATAAATTTGGGTTTTGGGGTTCCTAACACAAACAAAGCCTAAGATCATTTCCCTTTTCCCTTTACCCCAAAGAATACAGACGACTAACGGCAAGTTCTAGATTACATACATAACTAGCGAATATTAAAAAAAGCCCCTCAACCTGGCATCAATTGTCAACACACCTTTCCCCAAAATTTCGACACAAGGTAACTCAATAATCTAAATGTCACACAAAAAGCATGTTCAATTAAACAAAAAGTCAAGTTTTCAAAAGTTTTTAGGAAATGTTTTTTTTTCAAATCATAACAAAAAAGCCTTAAGTTAATCAAAACACCACCACATAAGTAAAAAAACTCTATTTTATCTAAACACGAACTAAATATTCCGGTTCAATAGTAAAAAACCGCTCAAAAAAAACCATGGGGAAAGAAAAGCCGGGGGGTCCCAAACACATATTACACTAAAACAAACAAATACTCCCACCCCCCGAAAAAATCCGCTACGTCCCCAATGCAAAAAAGTAAAAAAAAATAGTAGAAATACCTTTTGGACACTAGGGGCGCCTCTCTCGCGACTCTGGTCCGGAGGGATCGGGGGCACAACCCGCACCAACAAAACCCCCGTAGACCGAGGGACCGCAGGGGGGAGGGAAAGGGGCGGGGGAATGCCTCCAAGGGAATTTAGATTACCTAAGGTAGAAAAAAAGGAGGATACTTCTTCTTCTCTCCTCTTCATCTTCCCGATCATTTCCCCCCCATTGTTCCCCCAAAACCCAACGGAAGCCCATCTTTAAGCAACCTCCTCAGACGATCCAAAAGGCTATGGGGCTCTTCGTGGGGTCCCTCCGCCCTAATTCCTCCCGGGGTATTTCCGGGGGTCACCAACATTTACGAAGCATGACACGGGAATCCGGATCCCGCTCCCAAAACGATGGAGATCTAATTCAAGGAACCCGGCCTATCTTACGGGAAAAAGATAAGGCCCAATATATCTCGAGAGCTTTCCCCCTTTTCCAATCTTATAATACCCCTTCTGGGGGACAGAATCCCCCACCAATTTTGGGAACCCCAAAAGTCGACGTCAATTATCTCGTATGATTTTCGGGACTCAGGCTACTAATCGTTCCCGAATGAGTTTCGCTTTATAAGTCCCCCATCATATTTGGGGCCCAAATTTAAATTAGTTTTT